>NW_022681016.1:0-47197 GCF_009764315.1 Trachypithecus francoisi | reverse complement strand
GCCTCGGGTGTCACTAAATATCCCTTCACAGATCCTTCAAAGACAGAGATTCGAAACTTGGCAACATAGAGTAAGCAGTAAGTTTGTGAAGTGAATGCACATATCAGAGAGCAAATTCTTGGAACGCTTCTTCCTCGATTTTATTTCAGTGTATTTCACTATTCGCCATAGTCCTCAATGCACTCCGAAATATCACTTTTTCGGTTGCACAGGAACGGTGTTCAAACACTGCTTTGTGAGAAAAGAGGTATAACTCCCTGAGTGGCATGCATACATCACAAAGTCGTTTCTCAGAAATTTTCTCTCCACTTTTTATCTGAAGATATCTCCTCTTTCACTGTAGGCCTGAATGTGCTCCTGAATGTCCCTTCACGGATCCGTGCATGACAGAGTTTCCAAACTGCGTAATATAAAAAAAGTTTTAACTATGCGAGATGAATAAATATATCTAACACAAAGTAGTTTCACAGAAATCTTTCCATTTTTTGTCTGAGGATATTTTCTTTTTCACCATAGCCAACCATATACTCCCGAATGCCTCTTACTAGCTTCTTCTGCAAAAGAGATTCCGGAATTCTCTAGGAGAAGAAAGTTGAGTGGAATACTCATGTTATTCTGTGAGTGGAATGCACACGTCATTCTGTGAGTGTAATGCATACATCACAAATCAGCTCCTCAGAAAGCTTCTCTCCAGTTTCTATCTATAGAGGTTTCCTTTCTCACCGTAAGCCTCAAAGCACTCTTGAATATCCCTTCACAGACTAAACAAAAATGGTGTTATGATACTGGTAATGAAAAGAGAAGCTTAACTGTGTGAGCGGAATTCACGTGACACAGAGCAGTTTCACAGAAATCGTCTTTCCAGTTTTTGTCTGAGGATATTTCCTTTTTAACCATAGCCATCCCTGTACTCCCAAATGTCTCTTGGTAGGTTTTTCTCCAAAAGGGATTCCGGAATCCTCTAGGAGAAGAAAGTGAGTGGAATTCACACGTCATTCTGTGAGTGGAATCCTGTGAGTGGAATGCACACATCACAAAGCAGCTCCTCAGAAAGCTTCTTTCCACTCTCTATACGAAGACGTTTCCTTTCTCACTGTAAGCCTCAATGCGCTCCTGAATATCCCTTCACAGACTAAACAAAAACAGTGTTATGATACTGCTCAATGAAAATTGAAGCTTAGCTGTGTGAGCAGAATTCTTGTGACACAGAGCAGGTTCACAGAAAGCTTCCTTCTGGTTTCTCTCTGAGGTTATTTCTTTTTCAGGATATTCTAAAGAGCGTTTCCAAGTGTCCTTTCACAGATTCCACAGAAGCAGTGATTTCAAACTACTCAGTCAAAAGAATGATTTAGCTCTATGAGATGAGCACAAACTTGACAAAAGTGTTGCGTAGAAACCTTCTCTCAAATATTCGATGGAATATACTTCCTTGCTGGACACAGGCCTCCGGTTGCCAGTTACTATCCCTTCACAGAACCCTCAAAGACAGAATTTAAAACTGGGAAATGTAGAATAAGCTTTCACCCTGTGTAAAAATGGACGTGTCAGGGAGCAGTTTCTTCGAGTGCTTCCTTCCGTTTTTTATTGGACATTTCAATTCTGCCATAGTCTTCAATGTGCTCCAAATATCACTCTTTTTGTTTTACAAGATCAGTGTTCAAACTGTGCCTTATGAGAAGAAACTTATAACTCCCTAAGTGGAATGCACACGTCACCAAGCAGTTTCTCAGAAAGCTTCTCTCCCATTTTGATCTGACTATATTCCCTATTTCACTATAGGCCTGAATGTGATCTCAAATATCCCTTCACAGATTCATCCACGAGGGAGTTTCCAAGCTGTGTAATGTAAAGAAAGCTTCACGTATGTGAGATGAATAAACATGGCAAAAACAGATTCACAGAAAGCGTCTTTCCCGTTCTAATCTGAAGATATTTCGTTTTTCACCATAGTCCTCAAAGTGCTCCCGAAGGTCCCTTTGTGGATCCTTCCATGATAGTTTCCAAGCTGTGTCATGTAAAGAAACCAATATCTATGTGTGATGATTACACATATCACAGAGTAGTTTCCAGAAAGCTTTTTCCGGTTTTTGCCTGGGGCTATTTCCTTTTTCACCATCGGCACCAACATGCTCCCGAATATCACTTGGTATCAGTTTCTCCAAAAGGGTTTCCCCGACACCGTATGAGAAGAGACATATAACACTGTAAGTGGAATGCTCACATCACAAGGCAGTTCCTTGGAATGCTTCTCTCCAGTTTTGGTCTGAACAGATTCCTTTTTCACCGTAAGCCTCAAAGTGCTCCTGAATATCCCGTCACACGCTAAGCATACACAGGGTTTGAAAACTGCTAATGAAAAGAGAGGCTTAACTGAGTGAGAGTCATTAAGACGACACAGAGCAGTTTCACAGAAGGCTTCCATCTGGATTTTACCTAAGAATATTTCTTTCTCCATGTACTAAGGATCGTTCCAAATGTCCTTCCTCAGATTCCACAAAAACAGTGATTTCAAGCTGTTCAATCCAAAGAACGGTTTAACTCTATATGAATGTATGTGAATACACACATCGCAAAGCAGTTGCTCAGAAACTTTCCTGCAGGTTTCAACGGAAGACGTTTCCTTGCTCACCAGACGCCTCCGGGCGTCACTAAGTATCCCTTTACAGATTCTTCAAAGACAGAGTTTTGAAACTGGACAACATAGAGTAAGCATTAACTCTGTGATGTGAATGCGTATATCAGAGATCAGATTCTTGGAACACTTCTTCCTCGATTTAATTTCGGTATATTTCCCTATTCACCATAGTCCTCAATGTGCTCTGAATTATCACATTTTCGGTTTCACAGCAACAGTGTTCAAACACTGCCTTGTGAGAAAAGAATCATAATTCCCTGAGTGGAATGCACACATCACAAAGTCGTTTCTCAGACAGCTTCTCTTCACGTTTTATCTGAAGATATCTGCTCTGTAACTGTAAGCCTGAATGTGCTCCCGAATGTCCCTTCACTGATCCATGCATGTCGGAGATTCCAAACTGAGTGATATGAGAAAAGTTTTAACTATTCGAGATGAATAATATATCCAAAACAAAGCAGTTTCACATAAATCTTCTTTCCAGTTTTTGTTTGAGGATATTTCCTTTTTCACCATAGCCATCCCTATACCCCGAATGTCTGTTGGTAGCTTTTTCTCCAAAAGGGATTCCAGAATCCTCTAGGAGAAGAAAGGTGAGTGGAATGCACACGTCATTCTGTGAGTGGAATTCTGTGAGTGGAATGCATACATCACAAGCATCTCCTCAGAAAGCTTCTCTCCATTTTCTATCTGAAGAGGTTTTCTTTCTCACCGTAAGCCTAAATGGGCTCCTGAATATCCCTTCAAAGTCTAAACAAAAACAGTGTTATGATACTGCTCAATGAAAAGAGAAGCTTAACTGTGTGAGCGGAATTCACATGCATAGAGCAGTTTCACAGAAAGCTTCCTTCTGGTTTCTCTCTGTGGTTATTTCTTTTTCAGGGTATTCTAAAGAGCGTTTCCAAATGTCCTTTCTCAGATTCCACAGAAACAGTGATTTTAAACTACTCAGTCCAAAAAATGATTTAACTCTATGAGATGAACACAAACTTCACAAAAGTGTTGCCCAGGAAGCTTCTCTCAAATATTCGATGGAACACATTTCCTTGCTTGACACAGGCCTCCGTTTGCCACTTACTATCCCTTCGCAGAACCCTCAAAGACCGACTTTCAACCTGGGAAATGTAGAGTAAGCTTTAAGCCAAACTGGGAAATGTAGAGTAAGATTTAACCCTCTGTAAAAATGTGCATGTCAGAGAGCAGTTTCTTCGAGTGCTTCTTTCTGTTTTTTACTGGACATTTCAATTTTGCCATAGTAGTCAATGTGCTCCAAATATAATTCTTTTGGTTTTACAGCAGGAGTGTTCAAATTGTGCCTTATGAGGAGAAAGTTATAACTCCCTGAGTGGAATGCACACGTCACCGAACAGTTTCACAGAAAGCTTCTCTCCCGTTTCTATCTGATTATATTTCCTATTTCACTATAGGCCCGAATGTGATTCCAAACATCCTTGGTGGATCCATCCACGAGGGAGTTTCCAAGCTGTGTATTGTAAAGAAAGCTTCATCTATGTGAGATGAATAAACATAGCAAAAAGCAGATTCAGAGAAAGCTTCTTTCCAGTTTTTAACTGAAGATATATCGTTTTTCACCGCAGTGTACAAAGTGCTCCCGAAGGTCCTTTCCTGAATCCGTCCATGACAGTTTACAGGCTGCATAATGTAAAGAAAGTGTTATGTATGTGAGATGATTACACATATCACAGAGTAGTTTCCAGAAAGCTTTTTCCAGTGTTAGTGTGAGGCTATTTCCCTTTTCACCATCGGCATCAACATGCTCCCGAATATCACTTGGAACCTGTTTCTCCAAAAGGGTTTCCCTGACGCTGTATGTGAAGATAGGTATAACACTGTGAGTGGAATGCACGCATCACAGGGCGGTTCCTCCGAAAGCTTCTCTCCAGTTTTGATTTTAACATATTTCCTTTTTCATCGTAAGCCTCAAAGTGCTCCCAAATATCCCAATACACACTAAGCTACACAGGGTTAGAAAACTGCTCAAGGAAAAGAGGGGCTTAAGTGAGTGAGAGTCATTAATACGACACAGAGCAGTTTCACAGAAAACTTCCTTCTGGATGTTACCTGAGAATATTTCTTTCTCCATGTTCTAAGGATCGTTCCCAAATGTCCTTCCTCAGATTCCACAAAAACAGTGATTTCAAGCTGTTCAATCCAAAGAACGGTTAACGCTATGAGACGAATACACACATGGCAAAACAGTTGGTCAGAAAGTTTCTCTGCAGGTTTCATTGGAAGACGTTTCCTTGCTCACCACAAGCCTCTGGGCGTCACTAAATATCCCTTCACAGATTCTCCAAAGACAGAGTTTTGAAACTGGGAAACATAGAGTAAGCATTAACTCTGTTAAGTGAATGCACATATCAGAGAGCAGGTTCTTGGAACGCTTCTTCCTCGATTTTATTTCAGTGTATTTCACTATTCGCCATAATCCTCAATGCACTCGAGGTATCACATTTTCAGTTTCACAGGAACAGTGTTCAAACACTGCCTTGTGAGAAAAGTGGTATAACTCCCTCTGTGGAATGCATACATCACAATTCGTTTCATAGGAAGCTTCTCTCCACTTTTTATCTGAAGATAACTCCCCTTTCACCATAGGCCTGAATGTGCTCCTGAATGTCCCTTCGTGGATCCATGGATGATGGAGTTTCAAGCTGCGTAATATAAGAAAAGTTTTAATTATGCGAGAAGAATAAATATATCTAACACAAAGCAGTTCACAGAAATCTTTTTTCCAGGTTTTGTCTGAGGATATTTTCTTTTTCACCATAGCCATCCCTATACTCCTGAATGTCTCTTGGTAGCTTTTTCTCCAAAAGGGATTCCGGAATCCTCTAGGAGAAGAAAGGTGAGTGGAATGCACACGTCATTCTGTGAGTGGAATGCACACATCATTCTGTGAGTGGAATTCTGTGAGTCACATGCACACATCACAAAGCAGCTCTTCAGAAAGCTTCTCTACAGTTTCTATCTGAAGACATTTCCTTTCTCACCGTAAGCCTCAAAGAACTCCTGAATATCCCTTCGCAGACTAAACAAAAACTGTTATGATACTGCTCAATGAAAAGAGAAGCTTAACTGTGTGAGTAGAATTCACGTGACAAATAGCAGTTTCACAGAAAGCTTCCTTCTGCTTTCTCTCTGAGGTTAATTCTTTTTCAGCATATTCTTTTTTTTTTTTTTTTTTTTTTTGAGATGGAGTCTCGCTCTGTCGCCCGGGCTGGAGTGCAGTGGCCGGATCTCAGCTCACTGCAAGCTCCGCTCCCAGGTTTACGCTATTCTCCTGCCTCAGCCTCCCCAGTAGCTGGGACTACAGATGTCCGCACCTCGCCCAGCTAGCTTTTTGTATTTTTTTAGTAGAGACGGGGTTTCACCGTGTTAGCCAGGATGGTCTCAATCTCCTGACCTCGTGATCCGCCCGTCTCAGCCTCCCAAGTGCTGGGATTACAGGCTTGAGCCACCGCGCCCAGCTTTTTTTCAGCATATTCTAAAGAGCGTTCCCAATGTCCTTTCTCAGATTCCACAGAAAGAGTGATTTCAAACTACTCAATCCAAAGAATGATTTAACTCTATGAGATGAGTGCAAACCTCACAAAAGTGTTGCGCCAAAAGCTTCTCCCAAATATTCGATGGAAGACATTTCCTTGCTCGACACAGGCCTCCGGTTACCACTTACTATCCCTTCGCAGAACCCTCAAAGACCAACTTCAAGCTGGGAAATGGAGAGTAAGCTTTTACCCTGTGAAAGATGGACATGTCAGAGAGCACTTTCTTCGAATGCTTCTTTCTGTTTTTTATTGGACGACATTTCACTTTTTGCCATAGTCTTCAATGTGCTCCGAATATCTCTCTTTTGCTTTTCCAGGAACAGTATTCAAACTGTGGCTTATGAGAAGGAAGTTGCAATTCCCTGAGTGGAATGCACACATCACCAAGCAGTTTCTCAGAACGCTTCTTTCCAGTTTTTATCTGACTATATTTCCTATTTCACCTTAGGCCCGAATGTGATCCCAAATATACCTTTGTGGATCCATCCGAGAGGGAGTTTCCAAGCTACATAATGTAAAGAAAGCTTCATCTCTGTGAGATGAATAAACATACCAAAAGGCAGAAACAGAATACTTCTTTCCAGTTTTAAACTGCAGAGATTTCCTTTCTCACCATAGTCCTGAATGTGGTCCTGAAGGTCCCTTCCTGGATCCGTCCATGACAGTTTCCAAGTTGCATATAGTAAAGAAAACTTTATCTAGGCGAGATGATTACACATATCAAAGAGTAGTTTCCTAGAAAGCTTCTTTCCACCTTTTCTCAGAGGCTATTTCCCTTTTCACCATCGGCATCAACATGCTCCCGAATATCACTTGGTACCTGTTTATCCAGAATGGTTTCCCCAATGCTGTATGAGAAGAGAGGTATAACACTGTGAGTGGAATGCACATGTCACAAGGCAGTTCCTCAGAGAGCTTCTCTCCAGTTTTGGTCTAAACATATTTCCATTTTCGTCATAAGCCACAAAGTGATCCCGAATATCCTCTCACACTCTAAGCATACACTGGGTTAGAAAACTTCTCAATGAAAAGGGGGCCTTAAATGAGTGAGAGCCATTAAGACGACACAGAGCAGTTTCACAGAAAGCTTCCTTCTGGATTTTAACTGAGGATCTTACTTTCTCCATGTTCTACAAATTGTTCCCAAATATCCTTTCTCAGATTCCAAAAATACAGTGATTTCAAGCTCTTCAATACAAACAACGGTTTAATTCTATGAGTCGAATACACATATCGCAAAGCAGTTGCTCAGAAAGTTTCTCTGCAAGTTTCATCGGAAGACGTTTCTTGCTCACCACAAGCCTCCAGGCGTCACTAATTATCCCTTCACAGATTCTTCAAAGACACAGTTTCGAAACTGGGCAACATAGAGTAAGTGTTAACTCTGTGAAGTGAATGCACATATCAGAGAGCAGATTCTTGGAATGATTCTTCCTCGATTTTACTTCAGTATATTTCACTATTCGCCATAGTCAATGCGCTCCGAAATATCACATTTTCGGTTTCACAGGAACAGTGTTCAAACACTGCCTTGTGAGAAAAGAGGTATAACTCCCTTACTGGAATGCATACATCACAAAGTCTTTTATCAGAAAGCTTCTCTCCACTTTTTATCTGAAGATATCTCCTCTTTCACCATAGGCCTGAATGTGCTCCCATATGTCCCTTCATGGATCCGTGCATGACCAATTGTTCAAACTGCATAATATAAGAAATGTTTAAACTATGTGAGATGAATAAATATATCTAACACAAAGCAGTTTCACAGAAATCCTCTTTCCAATTTTTGAATGAGGATATATCCTTTTTCACCATAGCCATCCCTATACTCCCGATTGTCTCTTGGTAGCTTTTTCTCCAAAAGGGATTCCAGAATCCTCTAGGAGAAGAAAGGTGAGTGGAATGCACACGTCATTCTGTGAGTGGAATGCACCACGTCACAAAGCAGCTCCTCAGGAAGCTTCTCTCCAGTTTCTATCTGAAGACGTTAGTTTCTCACGTAAGCCTCATAGTGCTCCTGAATATGCCTTCGCAGACTAAACAAAAACAGGTTATGATACGCTCAATGAAAAGAGAAGCTTAACTGTGTGAGTGTAATTCACGTGACACAGGGCAGTTTCACAGAAAATTTCCTTCTGGTTTCTCTCTGAGGTTATTTCTTTTTCAGGATATTCTAAAGAGCGTCTCCAAATGTCCTTTCAGAGATTCCACAGATACACTGATTTCAAACAACTCAATCAAAGAATGATTAACTCTATGAGATGAGCACCAACTTCACAAAACAGTTGCGCAGGAAACTTTTCTCAAATATTCGATGGAAGACATTTCCTTGCTCGACACAGGCCTCTGGTTGCCACTTACTATCCCTTCACAGAACCCTCAAAAATGACTTTCAACCTGGACAATGGAGGTTAGGCTTTAACCCTGTGTAAAAATGGACATGTCAGAGAGCAATTTCTTTGAGTGCTTCTTTCTGTTTTTTATTGGACATTTCAATTTTGCCATAGTCTTCAATGTACTCCGAATATCACTCTTTTGCTTTTACAGGAACAGTGTTCAAATTGTGCCTAATGAGAAGAAAGTTATAGCTCCCTGAGTGAAATGCACACGTCACCAAGCATTTTCACAGAAAGCTTCTCTCCCTTTTTGATCTGACTATATTTTCCTTTTTCACTATACATCCAAATGCGATCCTAAATATCCCTTCTTGGATCCATCCATGAGGGAGTTTCCAAGCTGTGTAATGTAAAGAAAGCTTCATCTATGTGAGATGAATAAACATAGCAAAAAGCAGATTCACAGAAAGCTTCTTTCCCGTTCTGATGTGAAGATATTTCGTTTTTCACCACAGTCCTCAAAGTGCTCCCGAAGTTGCCTTTGTGGATCTGTCCATGACAGTTTCCAACCTGCATAATGTAAAGAAACCTTATCTATGTGAGATGATTACACATATCACAGAGTAGTTTCCTAGAAAGTTTTTTCCAGTTTTAGTGTGAGGCTATTTCCCTTTCCACCCACGGCACCAACATGCTCCTGAATATCTCATGGTACCTGTTTCTCCGATGAGGTTTCTTCGTCGCTGTATGAGAAGAGAGGTATAATTTGGTGGAATTGAACACGTCAAAAGGCAGTTCCTCGGAAAGCTTCTCTCCGCTTTTGGTCTGAACATATTTCCTTTTTCATCGTAAGCCTCAAAGTGCTCCAATATCCCGTCACACACTAAGCATACACAGGGTTAGAAAACTGCTCAATGAAAAGAGAGCCTAACTGAGTGAGAGCCATTAAGATGACACAGAAGAGATTCACCGAAAGCTTCCTTCTGGATTTTACCTGAGGATATTTCTTTCTCCATGTTCTAAGGAACGTTCCCAAATATCCTTCCTTAGATTCCACAAAAACTGATTTCAAGCTGTTCAATCCAAAGAATGGTTTAACTCTATGAGACGAATATACACATCACCAAGCAGTCGCTCGTAAATTTCCCATGCTTCATCAGAAGATGTTTCCTTGCTCACCAAAAGCCTCTGGGCGTCGCTAAATATGCATTCTCAGATTCTTCAAAGACAGAGTTTCGAAACTGGGCAACATAGAGTAAGCATTATCTCTGTGAACTGAATGCACATATCAGAGAGCAGATTCTTGGAACGCTCTTCCTCGATTTTATTTCAATATATTTCACTCTTGCCATACTTCTCAAAGCGCTCAGAATTATCACTTTTTCAGTTTCACAGGAACAGTGTTCAAACACTGCCTTGTGAGAAAAGAGGTATAACTTCCTGAGTGGAATGTATACATCTCAAAGTCGTTTCTCAGAAAGCTTCTATCCACTTTCTATCTGAAGATATCTCCTCTTTCGCTGTAGGCCTGAATGTGCTACCGAATGTGCCTTCACAGAACCGTGCATGACGGAGTTCCAAACTGCATAATATAGAAAAGTTTTAACTATGTGAGATCAATAAATATATTTAACACAAAGCAGTTTCACAGAAATCTTCCTTCCAGTTTTTGTCTGAGAATATATCCTTTTTCACCATAGCCATCCCTATACTCCCAAATGTCTCTTGGTAGCTTTTTCTCCAAAAGGCATTCCAGAATCCTCTAGGAGAAGAAAGGTGAGTGGACTGCACACGTCATTATGTGAGTGGAATGCACATCATTCTGTGAGTTGAATTCTGTGAGTGGAATGTACACGTCAGAAAGCAGCTCCTCAGAAAACTTTTCTCCAGTTTCTATCTGAAGACGTTTTCTTTTTTACCATAAGCCTCAAAGCGCTCCTGAATATCCCTTCGCAGTCTAAACAAAAACAGAGTTATGATACTGCTCAAATAAAAGAGAAGCTAACTCTGTGAGCGGAAATCACGTGACACAGAGCAGTTTCACAGAAAGCTATCTTCTGCTTTCTCTCTGAGGTTATTTCTTTTTCAAGATACTCAAAACAGCGTTTCCAAATGTCCTTTCTCAAATTCCACAGAATTAGTGATATCAAACTACTCAATCCAAAGAATGATTTAACTCTATGAGATGAGCCCAAACTTCACAAATGAGTTGCACAGAAAGCTTCTGTCAAATATTCGATGGAAGACATTTCCTTCCTTGAAACAAGCCTCTGGTTGCCACTTACTATTCCTTCGCAGAACCCGCAAAGACCGGCTTTCAAACTGGGAAATGTAGAGTAAGCTTTCACCCTGTGTAAAAATGGACATGTCAGAGAGCAGTTTCTTTGAGTGCTTCTTTCCGTTTTTTATTGGACATTTCAATTTTTGCCATAGTCTTCAATGTTCTCCGAATATCACTCTTTTGGTTTTACAGGAACAGTGTTCAAATTGTGCCTTATGAGAAGAAAGTTACAAGTCCCTGAGCGGAATGCACACATCACCAATCAGTTTGTCAGAAACCTCCTCTCCCGTTTTGATCTGACTATATTTCCTATTTCACTATAGGCCCAAATATGATCCCAAATATCCCTTCGGGGATCCATCCATGAGGGAGTTTCCAAGCTGTGTAATGTCAAGAAAGCTACATCTATCAGAGATGAATAAACAGCAAAATCAGATTCAGAGAGAGCTTCTTTCCATTCTGATCTGAAGATATTTCGTTTTTCACCATAGTCCTTAATGTGTCCTGAAGGTCCCTTCGTGGATCCGTCCATGACATTTCCAAGCTGCATAATATAAAGAAGGCATTATATATGTGAGATGATTACACATATCACGGAGTAGTTTCCTACAAAGCTTTTTCCAGTGTTAGTCTGAGGCTATTTTCCTTTTCACCGTCGGCACCAACATGCTCCTGAATATCATGGTACCTGTTTCTCCAACAGGGTTTCCCTGATGCTGTATGAGAAGAGAGGTATAACAATGTGTGTGGAATGCACACGTCACAAGGCAGTTCTTCAGAAAGCTTCTCTCCAATTTTGGTCTGACAGATTTCCTTTTCCACCGTAAGACTCAAAGTGCTCCCGAATATCCCGTCACATGCTAAGCATACACAGGGTTAGAAAACTGCTCAATGAAAAGAGGGGATTAATTGAATGAGAGCCATTAAGTCGAGAGTTTCACAGAAAGCTTCCTTCTGGATTTTACCTGAGGATATTTCTTTCTCCATGTTCTAAGGATCGTTCCCAAATGTTCTCAATCAGATTCCACAAAAACAGTGATTTCAAGCTGTTCAATCAAAAGAATGGTTTTACTCTATGAGAGGAATATACACATCGCAAAGCAGTTGCTCAGAAAGTGTCTCTACAGGTTTCATCAGAAGAGGTTTCCTTGCACACCACAAGCCTCAGGTGTCACTAAATATCCCTTCCCACATCCTTCAAAGACAGAGTTTCGAAACTGGGCAACATAGAGAAAGCATTACTTCTGTGAAGTGAATGCACATATCTGAGAGCAGATGCTTGGAACACTTCTTCCTCGATTTTATTTCAGTATATTTCACTATTCGCCATAGTCCTCAATGTGCTCCGAAATATCACATTTTCGGTTTCACAGGAACAGTGTTCAAATACTGCCTTGTGAGAAAAGAGGTATAACTCCCTGAGTGGAATGAATACATCACAAAGTCGTTTCTCAGAAACCTTCTCTCCACTTTGTATCTGAAGATATCTCCTCTTGCACCATAGGCCTGAATGTGCTTCCGAATGCCCCTCCACAGGACCTGCATGACGGAGTTTCCAAACTGCGTAATATAAACAAAGTTTTAACTATACGAGATGAATAAATATATCTAACACAAAGCAGTTTCACAGAAATCTTCTTTCCATTTTTGTCTGAGGATATTTCTTTTTTCAGCATAGCCATCCCTATACTCCCGAATGTCTCTTGGTAGCTTTTTATCCACAAGGATTCTGGAATCCTCTAGGAGAAGAAAGGTGAGTGGAACACACACGTCATTCTGTGAGTGGAATGCACACGTCATTCTGTGACTGGAATTCTGTGAGTGGAATGCACACGTCATGAAGCAGCTCCTTGGAAAGCTTCTCTCCAGTTTCTACGTGAAGACGTTTACTTTCTCATCTTAAGCCTCAAAGTGTTCCTGAATATCCCTTTGCAGACTATGCAAACACAGTGTTATGATACTGCTCAACGAAAAGAGAAGTTTAACTGTGTGAGCGAAATTCACGTGACACAGAGCAGTTTAACAGAAGGCTTCCCTCTGGTTCCTCTCTGAGGTTATTTATTTTTCAGGATATTCTAAGGCGTGATTCCAAATGGTCTTTCGCAGATTCCACAGAAACAGTGATTTCAAACGACTCAATCCAAAGAATGATTTAACTCTCTGAGATGAGCACAAACTTCAAAAAAGAGTTACACAGAAAGCTTCTCTCAAAAATTCTATGGAAGACATTTCCGTGCTCGACACAGGCCTCCCGTTGTCACTTACTATCCATTCTCAGAACCCTCTAAGACCGAATCTCAAACTGGGAAACGTAGAGTAAGCTTTAACCCTGTGTAAAAATGGAGATGTCAGAGAGCAGTTTCTTCGGGTGCTTCTTTCTGTTTTTTATTGTATTTTCAATTCAATTATTCCATATTCCATTCCATTCCTTTCCAATCCAGTCCATACTCCATTCCATTCCATTTTCGATTCCATTCTTTCCATTTTCCATTCCATTCCATTACATTCCATTCGATCTTACATTTCATTCTATTACATTCATTCCAGTCCATTCTATTCCATATTCCTTTCCATTCCATATTCCATTCCATTTCATATTGCACTCCATTCCATATTCCATTCCATATTCCACTCCATTCCATTCCATTATATTCCATATTCCATTCCATTCCATTCCGTTCCGTTCCGTTCCATTTCATTCAATTCCATATTCCATTCTATTCCATATTCTGTACCATTCCATTACATTCCTTTCCCATCCATTGCATTCTTTATTAAATTCCATTCCTTTCCATTTCATTCCATTCCATTCTATTCAAATCCATATACCATTCCATTCCATTCCACTCCATGTTCCATTCCATTCCATATTGCATTCCATTCCATGTTCCACTCCATTCCATTCCATTCCATGACATAATCTGTTCCATTCCATTCCGTTCCATTCCGTTCCATTCCAGTAAATTCCATATTCCATTCCATTCCATATTCCATTCCATTTTATTCCATTCCATTCAATATTCCATTCCATTCCTTATTCTATTACATTTTGTTCCATTCCTTCCATTCCATTCTATTCCGTTCCATATTGCAGTCCATTATATTCCATTCCATTCCATATTCCATTCAATTCTATTCCGTTCCTTCAATTATTTTTCCATTTCATTCCATATTCCATTCCATTTCATTCCATTCCTTTCCATTCCATTCCAGTCCATTTCATATTCCATTTCTTTACATTCCATATTCCATTCATTTCATTCCATTTCATATTCCATTCCATTTCATATTCCATTCGATTCCTTTTTCCATACAATTCCAATTCCATTCCATTCCATTCGTATTCCATTCCATTCCATATTTCATTTCAATCCATCTACTCAATTTCGACACATTTCATTCCGTTCCATATTCCATTCCATTCCATATTCATTCCATTGCATTGCATTCCATTCCATATTCTTTTCCATTCGATTCCATTCAATATTTCATTCCATTCATATTCCATTGTAATCCATTCCAATTTCCATTCCATTGCATTCAATATTCCATTGTATTATGTATTCCATTCCATTCCATATTCCAATTCTCTCCATATTCCATTCCATTTCATTCCATTCCATATCATATTCCATTCCATTCCATATTCCGTTGCATTTCATTCCATTCCGTTCTCTTCCATTCAATTCCATATTCCATTCCATTCCTTCCAATCCGTTCCATATTCCATTCCATCATTCCATTCCATTCCATTATATTACATATTTCATTGCATTCCATTCCATTCGAAATCCATTCCATTCCATATTGTTCCATCCATACTCCTTTCCATTCCATTCCATTACGTTCTGTTCGATTGTGTTCCATTCATATTCCACTCTATTCCACATTCCATTTCATTCCATTCCATTCTGTACCCTTCTATTCCATTTCATATTCCGTTCCACTCTGTTCCGTTTCATTCAGTTCCATTCCATTGCATATTCCAATCCATTGCATTCCATTCCATTGCATTCCAATGCATTCCATTCCATTCCATTCCATATTCCATTCCAGTCCATATTTCCTTCCATTCAATATTCCATTCAATTCCATTCCATTCTCTTCCATTTCATTCCATATTCCATTCCATATTCCATTGCATTGCATTCCATATTCCATTCCATGTTCCATTGCATTCCATTCCATTCCATTCATTCCATTCCACGCCATTCCATATTCCATTCATTCCATATTCCATTCCTTTTTACATTCCATTCCATTTCATTCCACTTGATATTCCATTCCATTCCATTCCATTCCATTCCATTCCATCCTTTCCATTCCATTGCATTCCATATTCCATTCCATTCTATAATCCATTCCATTCCACTCCATATTCCATTTCATTCCATTCCATTCCATTCCATTCCATATTCAAATCCATTCCATTCCATTCAGTTCCATTACATTCAATTCCATTCCATTATTCCATTCCATTCCATTCCATTCCATTCCTTACTTCATTCCTTTCCATTCCATTCCATTCCATATTCCATTTTATTCCATATTCCATTCCATTTCATTCCATTTTATTGATTCTATTTCATTCTGTACCCTTCCATTTCATTCATATTGCATTCCTTTCCATTCTTCCATTCCATTACATATTCCATGCCATTCTACATTCCATTCCATATTCCACCCCTTTCCACATTCCATGCCATTCCGTATTCCATTCTATTCCATTCCATTCCATATTCCATTCCATTCCGTTCCATGTACATTCCCATTACATATTCCATTTCTATTAGTTCTCCATTCCATTCCATTCCATCCCAGTTCATATTCCATTCCATTCCATTCCATTCCACACCATATTCCATTCCATTCCATATTCCATTCCATTCCATATTAAATTTCATTCCATTCCATATTCTACTTCCATTGCATTCCATACCATATTCCATTCAAATCCATATTCCACTCTATTCCATATTCCATTGCATTTCATATTCCATTCCATTCCATTCCATTGTCTTCCACATTTTATTCCATTTCAATTTCCATTCCATTCCATTCCGTTCTATTTCATTCCATATTTAATTCACTTCCAATCCATTTCATTCCATTCAATTCTATTCCATTCCATATCTCACTCTTTTCCATTCCCTTCCATTCCATATTTCATTCCATTTCATATTCCATTTTATTCCATTCCATATCCACTCCATTGCATTCCATTCCTTTTTATATTCCATTCTTTTCCATGTCAATCCATTCCATTCCATTCCATTACATATTCCTTTCCATTCCACATCCCATTCCTTTCCATATTCAATTCATTGCATATTCCATTCCATTCCATTGTATTCCATTCCAATCTGTTCCTTTCCGTTTCATTCCATATTCCATTCCATTCCATATTCGATCCATTCCTTTCCATTCCACATTCCATTCCATTCCATATTACATTCCTTTCCGTATTACATTGCATTCCATTCCATATTCCTCTCCATTCCATTCCAGTCCATATACTCTTCCATTCCATATTCCATTGCATTCCATTTTATTCCTTTCCATTTCATTCCGTTCCATGTTCCATTCCGTTCCATATTCCATTCCATGCCTTTCCCTACCATACCATTACATTCCATATTCAATTCCACTCGATTCCTCTCCTTTCTATTCCATATTCAATTCCATTCTATTCCATATTCCGTTCCATATTCCTTTCCATTCAATTCTATTCCCTTCCATTCCATTCCATTTTATTTCATATTTGGTTCCATTCCGATCCGTTCTCTTCCCTTCCATTCCTTATTCCATGTCATTCCATATTCCATGCCTTTCCATTACATTCTATTCCATTCTGTTCCATTCAATTCCATATACCATTACATTCCACTCCATTTCATTTCACTCCATATTCCATTCCATTTGATTCTATTCCATTCTATATTCAATTCAATCCATTCATTCAGTTCCATATTCCATTCCATTCTATTCCATTCCATCCCTTTCATTCCATTCCATTCCATTTCACACGCAAATGTGTTCCGTTCCATTCTGTTCCATTCCATATCCCTTCCTTTCCATATTCCTTTCAAATCCACTCCATTTCATTCCATGTTCCATTCCATTCCATATTCATTCCATTCCATTTCATTTTCCATTCATATTCCACTCCATTCCATTCCATATTCGATTCCATTCCGTTCCATTCCATTCCATTCTGTATTCCATTCCTTTCCATTCCACTGCATTCCATATTCCATTCCATTTTATATTACATTCTATTCCACTTTCCATTCCATTCCGTATCCCATTCCTTTCCATATTCGTTTCCAATCCACTCCATTTCATTCCATGTTCCATCCCATTCCATTCCAATCCATTCTATTTTCCATTCCATTCCATATTCCATTCCATTCCATTCCGTCCCATTCCTTTCCATATTCCATTCCAGTCCATTCCATTGCTTTCCATTCTGTTCCATTTCATATCCATTCCATTCCATTCCATATTTCATTCCATTCCTAATTTCATTCCATTCTATTCCATTACATATTCCATCCCATTCCATTTAAAATTTCATTCCATTCTACATTACAGTCCATTCCATTCCGTATTCCATTACAGTCCATATTCCATTCCTTTCAATTCCATTCCATTGCACTCCATACTTTCCATAAATTCAATTCCATATTCCATTCCATTCCATTCTATTCCTTTCCATTCCATTCCATATTCCATTCCATCCATTCCATTCCATTTATTTTCCATTCCATATTCCATTCCATCCCATTCCATATTCGGTTCCATTCCATTCCGTTCCATTCCATTCCGTATCCCATTCCTTTCCATTCCACTGCATTCCATATCCCATTCCATTTCATATTACATTCTATTCCACTTTCCATTCCATTCCATATCCCATTCCTTTCCATATTCGTTTCCAATCCACTCCATTTCATTCCATGTTCCATCCCATTCCATTCCAATCCATTCTATTTTCAATTACATTCCATATTTCATTCCATTCCGTTCCATTCCATTCCTTTCCATATTCCATTCCAGTCCATTTCATTGCTTTTCATTCTGTTCCATTTCATATTCCATTCCATTCCATATTTCATTCCATTCCTAATTTCATTCCATTCTATTCCATTACATATTCCATCCCATTCCATTTAAAATTTCATTCCATTCTACATTACAGTCCATTCCGTTCTGTATTCCATTACAGTCCATATTCCATTCCTTTCAATTCCATTCCATTGCACTCCATTACTTTCCATATAATTCAATTCCATATTCCATTCCATTCCATTCTATTCCTTTCCATTCCATTCCATATTCCATTCCACTCCATTCCATTCCATTCCATTCTTTTCCATATTCCATTCCATTCCATACCTTATTCCATTCCATTCCGTCTATTCCTTTCCAGATTCCATTACATTCTATCCCATATTCTATTCCATTCCATTCCATATTCCTTTCCATTCCTTTCCGTATTCCATTCTCTTCCATGAAATTAAATTCCATTAAATAATATATTTTATTGTTTTCTATTTCATTCGGTCCATTCCATTCAATCCATATTGCATTCCTTTCCATAGTCCATTGTATTCCTTTCAATTATCTTCCATATTCCATTCCGTTCCATATTCCATTCCATTCCCTCTTCTTTTCCATTCAATTCCATTTCACACCATTCCATTCCATTCTATTATCTTCCATATTCCATTCCATTCAATATTCCATTCTATTTGATATTACATTCCATTCCATTCCATATTCCATTCCATTTCATTCTATTCCATTCCATTCCATTCCATTCCTTTCCATATTCCATTCCATCCCATTCCATTCCATATTGCATTCCAGTCCAATCCATTCCATTCCTTATTTCATTCCATTCCATATTCCCTTCCACTGCATTCCATATTCCATTCCTTTCGATTCCATTGCATGCCATTCCTTAATAAATTCCATTCCATATTCCATTCTATTACATTCATTCTGCATTCCTTTCCCTTCCATATTAAATTCCATTCCATTCAATTTCGTTCCATTTCATTCCGTTCCATATTCCTCTCCATCCCATATTCCATTTCATTCCATTTCATTCCATTCCCTTCCGTGTTAGGTCTAACATTTAAGTCTCTAATCCATCTTGAATTAATCTTCGTATAAGGGGTAAGGAAAGGATCCAGTTTCAGCTTTCTACTTAGGGCTAGCCAATTTTCCCAGCACCATTTATTGAATAGGGAATCCTTTCCCCATTTCTTGGTTCTCTCAGGTGTGTCAAAGATCAGATGGCTGTAGATGTGTGGTATGATTTCTGAGGACTCTGTTCTGTTCCATTGGTCTATATCTCTGTTGTGGTACCAGTACCATGCTGTTTTGGTTACTGTAGCCTTGTAGTAGAGTTTGAAGTCAGGTAGCATGATGCCTCCAGCTTTGTCCTTTTGACTTAGGATTGTCTTGGCAATGCGGGCTCTTTTTTGGTTCCATATGAACTTTAAAGCAGTTTTTTCGAATTCTGTGAAGAAACTCCTTGGTAGCTTGATGGGGATGGCACTCAATCTATAAATAACCTTGGGCAGTATGGCCATTTTCACGATATTGATTCTTCCTATCCATGAGCATGGTATGTTCTTCCATTTGTTTGTGTCCTCTTTGATTTCACTGAGCAGTGGTTTGTAGTTCTCCTTGAAGAGGTCCTTGACATCCCTTGTAAGTTGGATTCCTAGGTATTTTATTCTCTTTGAAGCAATTGTGAATGGAAGTTCATTCCTGATTTGGCTCTCTGCTTGTCTGTTACTGGTGTATAAGAATGCTTGTGATTTTTGCACATTAATTTTGTATCCTAAGACTTTGCTGAAGTTGCTCATCAGCTTAAGGAGATTTTGGCCTGAGATGATGGGTTTTCCTAAATATATAATCACGTCATCTGCAGAAAGGGACAATTTGACTTCTTCTTTTCCTAACTGGTTACCCTTGATTTCTTCTCTTGCCTGATTGCCCTAGCCAGAACTTCCAACACTATGTTGAATAGGAGTGGTGAGAGAGGGCATCCCTGTCTTGTGCCAGTTTTCAAGGGAATTTTTCCAGTTTTTGCCCATTCAGTATGATATTAGCTGTGGGTCTGTCATAAATAGCTCTTATTATTTTGAAGTACGTTCCATCAATATCGAATTTATTGAGCGTTTTTAGCATGAAGGGCTGTTGAATTTTGTCAAAAGCCTTTTCTGCATCTATTGAGATAATCATGTGGTTCTTGTCTTTGGTTCTGTTTATATGCTGTATTACGTTTATTGATTTGCGAATGTTGAACCAGCCTTGCATCCCGGGGATGAAGCCCACTTGATCATGGTGGATAAGCTTTTTGATGTGCTGCTGAATCCGGTTTGCCAGTATTTTATTGCGAATTTTTGCATCGATGTTCATCAGGGATATTGGTCTGAAATTCTCTTTTTGTTGTGTCTCTGCCAGGCTTTGGTATCAGGATGCTGTTGGTCTCATAAAATGAGTTAGGGAGGATTCCCTGTTTTTCTAGTGATTGGGGAAGTTTCAGAAGGAATGGTACCAGCTCCTCCTTGTACCTCTGGTAGAATTCAGCTGTGAATCCATCTGGTCCTGGACTTTTTCTCGTGGGTAGGCTATTAAATGTTGCCTCAATTTCAGAGCCTGCTGTTGGTCTCTTCAGGGATTCAACTTCTTCCTGGTTTAGTCTTGAGAGAGTGTAAGTGTCCAGGAAATTATCCATTTCTTCTGTATTTCCTAGTTGATTTGCGTAGAGGTGTTTATAGTATTCTCTGATGGTAGTTTGTATTTCTGTGGTGTCGGTAGTGATATCTCCTTGTCATATTTATTCCGTCTATTTGATTCCTCTCTCTTTTCTTCTTTATTAGTCTTGCTAGCAGTCTGTCAATTTTGTTGATCTTTTCAAAAAACCAACTCCTGGATTCATTGATTTTTTGAAGGGATTTTAGTGTCTCTATCTCCTTCAGTTCTGCTCTGATCTTAGTTATTTCTTGCCTTCTGCTAGCTTTTGAACGTGTTTGCTCTTGCCTCTCTAGTTCTTTTAATTGTGATTGTTAGAGTGTCAATTTTACATCTTTCCTGCTTTCTCTTGTGGGCATTTAGTGCTATAAATTTCCGTCTCCACACTGCTTTAAATGTGTACCAGAGATTCTGGTATGTTGTATCTTTGTTCTCATTGATTTCAAAGAACATCTTTATTTCTGCTTTCATTTCATTATGTACCTAGAAGTCATTCAGCAGCAGGTTGTTCAGTTTCCACGTAGTTGAGCAGTTTTGATTGAGCTTCTTAGTCCTGAGTTCTAGTTTGAGTGCACTGTGGTCTGAGAGACAGTTTGTTACAATTTCTGTTCTTTTACATTTGCTGAGGAGTGCTTTACTTCCAATAATGTGGTCAATTTTGTAATAAGTGCGAAGTGGTGCTGAGAAGAATGTATATTGTTTTGATTTGGGGTGGAGAGTTCTCTAGATGTCTATTAGGTCCGCTTGGTGCAGAGACGAGTTCAATTCCTGGATATCCTTGTTAACTTTCTGTTTTGTTGATCTGTCTAATGTTCACAGTGGAGTGTTGAAGTCTCCCATTATTATTGTGTGGGAGTCTAAGTCTCTTTGTAAGTCTCTAAGGACTTGCTTTATGAATCTGGGTGCTCCTGTGTTGGGTGCGTATATATTTAGGATAGTGAGCTCTTCCTGTTGAATTGATCCCTTTACCATATGTAATGGCCTTCTTTGTCTCTTTTGATCTTTGATGGTTTAAAGTCTGTTTTATCAGAGACTAGGATTGCAACCCCTGCTTTTTTCTGTTCTCCATGTGCTTGGTAGATCTTCCTCCATCCCTTTATTTTGAGCCTATGTATGTCTCTGAATGTGAGATGGGTCTCCTGAATACAGCAGACTGATGGGTCTTGACTCTTTATCGAGTTTGCCAGTCTGTGTCTTTTAATTGGAGCATTTAGTCCATTGACATTTAAGGTAAATATGGTTGTGTGTGAACTTGGTCCTGTCATTATGATAATAAGTGGTTATTTTGCTCGTTAGTTGATGCAGTTTCCTCCTTGCCTTGATGGTCTTTACATTTTGGCATGTTTTTGCAATGGCTGGTAGCGGTTGTTCCTTTCCATGTTTATGGCTTCCTTCAAGGTCTCTTGTAAGGCAGGCCTGGTGGTGACAAAATCTCGAAGCATTGCTTATCTGTAAAGGATTTTCTTTCTCCTTCACTGTTGAAACTTAGTTTGGCTGGATATGAAATTCTGGGTTGAAAATTCTTTTCTTTAAGAACGTTGAATATTGGCCCCCACTCTCTTCTGGCTTGTAGAGTTTCTGCCAAGAGATCTGCTGTTATTCTGATGGGCTTCCCTTTGTGAGTAACCCGACCTTTCTCTCTGGCTGCCCTTAAGATTTTTCCTTCATTTCAACTTTGGTGAATCTGTCAATGATGTGTCTTGGAGTTGCTCTTCTGGAGGAGTATCTTTGTGGCGTTCTCTGTATTTCCTGAATTTAAATGTTGGCCTGCCCTACTAGGTTGGGGAAGTTCCCTGGATGATATCCTGAAGAGTGTTTTCAAACTTGGTTCCATTTTCCCCCTCACTTTCCGGCACCCCAATCAGACGTAGATTTGGTCTTTTTACATAATCCCATACTTCTTGCAGGCTTTGTTCATTTCTTTTTCTTCTTTTTTCTTTTGGTTTCTCTTCTCACTTCATTTCATTCATTTGATCCTCAATCACTGATACTCCTTCTTCCAGTTGATCAAGTTGGTTACTGAAGCTTGTGCATTTGTCACATATTTCTCGTGTCATGGTTTTCATCTCTATCATTTCTTTTATGACCTTCTCTGCATTAATTAGTTTAGCTGTCAATTCTTCCACTCTTTTTTCAAGATTTTTAGTTTCTTTGCACTGGGTATGTAATTCCTCCTTTAGCTCTGAGAAGTTTGGTGGACTGAAGCCTTCTTCTCTCATCTCGTCTAAGTCATTCTCTGACCAGTTTTGATCCGTTGCTGGTGATGGCTGCGCCCCTTTGCAGGGAGAGATGCGCTCTTATTTTTTGAATTTCAGCTTTTGCCCTGCCTTTTCCCATCTTTGTGGTTTTATCTGTCTCTGGTCTTTGATGATGGTGATGTACTGATGGGGTTTTGGTATAGGTGTCCTTCCTGTTTGTTAGTTTTCCTTCTGACAGTCAGGACTGTCTGCTATAGGTCTATTGGAGATTTCTTGAGGTCTACTCCCGACCCTGTTTTCCTGGGTATCAGCAGCAGAGGTTGCAGAAGATAGAATATTGCTGAAGAGCGAGTGTACCTGTCTGATTCTTCCTTTGGAAGCTTCCTCTCGGGGTGTACTCCACCCTGTGAGGTGTGGGGTGTCAGACTGCCCCTAGTGGAGGATATCTTCCAGCTAGGCTACTTAGGGGTCAGGGACCCACCTGAACAGGAAGTCTGTCCGTTCTCACATCTCAACCTCCATATTGGGAGATCCACGGCTCTCCTCAAAGCTGTCAGACAGAGCTTTCGTGTCTGCACAGGCCCCCGCTGCTTCCCTGTTGGCCTTCAGCTGTGTGCTGTCCCCAGAGATGGAGTCTACAGAGACAGGCAGGCTTCCTTGAGCTGCTGTGAGCTCCACCAGTTCGAGCTTCCCAGCGACTTTGTTTTCCTACTTAAGGCTCTTCCATCCATATTCTATTCCATTTCATTCCATTCCATTGCATTTCGCATTCCATTCCATTTCATTCCATGTTGCATTGCATTCCATTCCATTATTTTCCATTCCTTAATCCATTGCTTTCCTTTCCATGATGCATTCCATTCCATTCCATATTTCATTCCATTCTGTACCATTCCATTCCATATTCCATTGCATTCCGTATTCCTTTCTATTCCATTCCATATTCCATTCCATTCCAAATTCCATTCCATTCCATTCCACTCATTATTCGATTCTATACCATATTCCATTGCATTAGATTCCATTCCGCTTCCTTCCATTCCATTCCATTCCATTTTATTTCATATTCCTTTCCATTCCATATTCCATTCCATTCCATTTCATTCCATTCTGTACCATTCCATTCCATTCCATTGCATTCCATATTCCGTTCCATTCCATTGAATTCCATATTCCATTCCATTCGAATCCATATACCATTCCATTCCATTCCATTCCATTCTATTTCATATTCCATTGCATTCCATATTCCATTCCATTCGATTCTATTCCATGTTCCATTCCATTGCATACTCCATTGCAATTCCATATTCCATTCCATTCCATTCCATTCCATCCCACTCGATATTCCATTACATTCCAAACCATATTTCGTTCCATTCGGTTCCATTTCATTCCATTCCATTCCATTCCATATTCCATTCCTTTCCATATTCCAATCAATTCATTTCCGTATTCCATTCACTTCCTTTCCTTTCCACACGTTTAATTTTCCATTGCTTTTCACTCTGTTCCGTTCCATTCCATTCCATATTCCTTTCTTTCCATATTCCATTCCATTCCATTCCATTCAATTACATTCCCATCCCATTCCATTCCATTCCATTCCGGTGCATTACATTCCGTATTTCTTTCTTTTCATTCCTTTCCTTTCATATTCCATTCCATTCCATATTACATTCTTTTCATTCCATATTCCATTCCATTAAGTTCCATATTCCATTCCTTTCTATTCCATTCAATATATCATTCCATTCCATACTCTATTACATCCCATATACCATTCCATTCCGGTCCATTCCATTCCATTTTATTCCATTCCATTCTATTCACTTCCGTATTGCTTTCCATTCCATATTCCATTCAAATCCTTTCCTTTCCATTAAATTCCATTCCATATTTTTTTCATACCATTCCATTCCCTATTCCATTCCATTCCATTTCCATTCAATTGCATTCCGTATTACATTACATTCAATTATATCCATTCCATATTCATCCATTCCATTCCTTTCCATTCCATATGCATTCCATTCCATTCCATTTCATATACCATTCCATTCATTCCATATCCATTCCATTACATTACATTACATATTCCTCCATTCCATATTCCATTCCATTCCATATTCCATTCCATTCCATTCCATATTCCATTCCATTTCATTATATCCATCCATATTCCATTCCTTCCATTCCATTCCATATTCCATTCCATTCCATTCCATATTCCATTCCATTTCATTCCGTATTCCATTCCATTCCTTTATATTCCATTCCATATTCCATTCCATTCCCTTTCATTCCATTCCATTCCATTCCATATTCCATTCCATTCCATATTCTATTCCATTCCATATTCCTTTCCATTCCATTCCCTTGTTTTCTTTCCAATCCATATTCCTTTCCATTCTGTATTCCATTCCTTTCCTATTTCTTTCCATTGCATTCCATTCCCTTCCAATTCCATTCCATTTCATTTTACATTTCCTTCCATCCGTTCCCTTCCACTCTTTTCCCTTCCTTATTCCATCCATTCATATTCCATTCCTTTCTACTCCATTCTTTCCATTCCATTGCATTCCAGTCATATTCCATTCCATACATTACATTCATGTTCAATTCCATACATTTCTTTCATTCCATATTCCATTCCATTCCATTCCATATTCCACTGCATTCCATTTTCCATTCCATTCCATTCCACTTTCCACTCCATTCATTCCATTCTATTGCATTCCATATTCCATTCCATTCCATTCCATTCCATATTCCGTTCCATTCCATTCCATATTCCATTCCATTCCATTTTCCATTCCAATCCAAATTTCATTCCATTCCATTCTATATTCCTTTCCATTCCATCCCATTCCATTCCGTTCCATTCCATTTCATTTTATATTTCATTCCGTTCCATTCCGTTCCATTCCATATTGCATTCCATTCTATTTTCCACACAATTCTATTCAATTCCATTCCATTCCATCCCATTTTTCATGCATTCCGTTTCATTTCATTCCATTCCATATTCCATTCCATTGTATTCCATTCTATTCTCTTTCATTCAGTCCTTTCCTTCCATTCCATTCATTTCCATATTCCATTCACTGCATATTCAATTCCATTCCCATGCATTCCATATTCCATTCCATTCCATTCCATTCCCTTCCTTGTTACACTCCATAGCATTCCATTCCGTTCTGTTTCATTCCATATTCCATTCCATTCCATTCCATTCCATTCCATTATTCCTTTCCATTCCATTCCATATCCGTTCCATTGCATATTCAATTCCATTCTATTCCATTCCATATTCCATTCAATTCCATAATCCATTCCATTCCATATTCATTCCAATCCATTCCATTCCATATCCTTTCATTGCATATTCCATTCCATTCATATTCCATTCCATTCCATTCCATCTCTTATTGCATTTCTTTCCATATTCCACTCCAATCAATTCCATTCCATCCTTATTGCCTTCCATTCCATTCCTTTCAATTTCGTCATTTTCATTCCGTTCCATATTAAATTTCATTCCAAATTCCATTAATTCCATTCAATTAAATTCCGTATTATTTTCCATTTAATCCGTTCCGTTCCTTTCCATTTGATTAAATTCCATATTCCATTCCATTCATATCCATTCCATTCCATCCTTTCCATTCCATTCCATTTATATTCCATTCCATTGCACTCCATCCCTTATGCCATTTCATTCTTATTCCATTCCATTCCATTGCTTATTCCATTTCATTCCATATTCAATTATATTCCATTCCCTTGCATATTGAATTCCATTCCATTCTATATTCCATTCCATATTTCATTCGATTTATTTCCATTCCATATTCCATTCCATTCCATTCGTTATTGTCTTCCATTATATATTCCATTCCATTTCATTCTATTCCAATCCTATTCCATTCCATTGCGTAATCCATACCAATCCATTCCATTCGATTTCGTTCCGTTCCACTCCATTCCGTTCCATTCCATTCCTTTCCATTTTCCTTTCCATTCCCTATTCCATCCATTCCATATTGCATTCTATTCCACTCCATTCCATATTGATTCCATTCCATTTCGTTCCATACCTTTCCATTTCACTTAATTCCATATCCTTTACATTCCATATTCCATTGCATTCCATATTCCATTCCATTTCATATTCCATTCCATTCCGTATTCCATTGCATTCCATATTCCATTCCATTTCATATTCCATTCCATTCCGTATTCCATTCCTTTCCGTATTCCACTCTATTCCATTCCATTCCATTCCATTCCTTCCATTCCCGTTCATTCGATTCCATATTCCATTCCATTCCAAACTATTCCATTCCATATTCCATTCCATTTCATTCAGTTCCATAACACATTCTTTCCATATTCCATTCCACTCCATTAAATATTCCATTCCGTTCCATTCCATTCCATTCCATTCCGTATGTATTTCATTCCATTCCACATTCCATTCCATTCCATTCTATTCCATTCCATATTCCATTATAGTCCTTTCCATACTCCCTTCCATTCCATTCCTTCCATTTCATATTCCCTTCTATTCCTTTCAATATTCCATTCCATATTCCATTCCATTCCATATTCCATTCCATTCCATACTCCATTCCATTCCATTCCATTTCATTCCTTTCTATTCCATTACATATTCCATTCAATTCCATTCCATATTCTTTTCCATTTCATATTCATTCCATTCAATATTGCTTTCCATTCCACCCATTCCATATTGATTCCATTCCATTCCGTTCCATTCCCTTCCATTCCACTTATTCCATATTCCTTTCCATTCCATATTCCATTCCATTCCATATTCCATTTCATTCCATTTCCCATTCCATTTCGTATCCCATCCCATGGTGTGTTCCATTGCATTCCATATTCAATTCCATTTCATATTCCATTCCAGTCCTTATTCCATTCCATTCCATATATATTACATTCCTTATTCAACTCTATTCCATTCCATTCCATTCCATATTCGATTCCATCCCATTCTCTTACATTCTATTGCATATTCTATTCCATTTCAAACTATTCCATTCCATATTCCATTCTATTTCGTTCAGTCTATAACACATTTCATTCCACATTCCATTCCATTCCATTCATTTCATTCCATTCCATTCCATATTCCATTACACTCCATTCCATACTCCATTCCATTCCATTGCATTCCATTTCTTTCCGTTCTATTCCATTCCATATTCCATTCCATTCCTTCAATATTCCATGCCGTATTCCATTCCATTCCATATTGCATTCCATCCATACTCCATTCCATTCCATTCCATTTCATTCCATTCTATTCCATTACATATTCCATTCCATTTCATTCCCTCTATATTCCATTCCATTCCATTCCATTCCGTATTCCATATACTCTTCCATTCTCCATCCATTCCGTATCTCATTCCATTCCGTATTCCATTCCATCTGTTCTAATCCTGTCCATTCCATTTTATTCCATATCCATTCCATTTCATATTACAGTCCATTCCGTATATCAATGCAATCCATTCGTTCCATTCCAGTCCATCTTATTCCATTCCATTCCATTCCGTTCCATATTCCATTCCATTCCATGTTCCATTCCTTTCTTTCCTTCCCATTCCATTCCATTCCATATTGCATTCCATTTCTTTCCATTTCATTCCATTCCATTCCATATTCCATTCTATCTGTATTCCACTGCATTCCATTCCATATTCCATTCCTTTCCATTCTATTCCAGTCCATATTATAATCGATTCTGTTCCACACCATTCCATATTCCATTCCATTCCATTCCATATTTCACTACATTCCATATTTCTTTCCATTCGATTCCATTCCCTTCCCTTCCATTCCATTTCATTTCTTATTTCGTTCCGTTCCGTTCTCTTCCTTTCCGTTCCATTCCTTCCATTCCATGCGATATTCCATTGCTTTCACTCCATTCTATTCCATTTCATTCCATTCCTTTTATATTCCATTGCATTCCATTCCTTTCATTCCATTCCATATTCGAATCCATTCCATTCTATTCCATTCCATTCCATATCCTTTCCATTCCATTTCATTCCTTTCCATATTCCATACATTCCATATTCCAATCCATTTAATTCGATCCATTTTTTTCCACCCCAGTTTCTATCCAATTCCATTCCATTCCATTCAAACCCATTCCATCCATTCCATCCATTCCATATTCCATTGCTTCCATATTCCTTTCTTTCCATTCCTATTCCATTCCATTCCATTTCCATACCATTCCATCCGTTCCATTCCATATTCCATTCCATTGCATATTCAATTCCATCCATATTCGTTTCCATTCCATTCCATTCCCTTCCTTTGATTCTGTTTCATTTCATACTTCGTTTATTATCCCATTCCGTTCCATTCCATTTTCGTTCCATTCCATATTCTATTCCATTCCATACTCCATTGCTTTGCATTCGATTCGATTCTATTCCATCCATATTCCATTCCATTCTATTGCATTAAATTTCCTTTCGAATGCATTCCATTCCATTCCATTTCATTTTATTTTGTTGCACTCCATATTCTGTTCCACATTCCATTCCATTCCATTCCATCATATTCAATTCCATTCCATTCTATTGCATTACATATTCCTTTCGAATGCATTCCTTCCATTCCATTTGCATTTATTTTGTTGCACTCCATATTCCGTTCCACATTCCATTCCATTCCATTCCATCCATATTCAATCCATTCATGTTACATTTTCCCTATTCATTTCTATTCTGTTCCGTTCCATTCCATTCCTTTCTTTCCATTCCATTCAATTCCATATTCCATTCCATTCCATATTCCATTCCATTCCATTCCATTCCATATTCCATTGATCCATTCCTTCCTTATTCCATTCCATTAAATTCCATTCCGCTCCATACATTCCTTTCTATTCCATTCCATATACCATTCCATTCCATATTATATTCTATTGCATATTCCATTCCATTCCATCCATATATTTCTATTGCATATTCCATTCCATTCCATTCCATTCCATATTCCATTCCATTCCATTCCTTCATTCCATCCATTCCATTCATTCTACATAGTCCATTATTTCCAGTCCATAGTCCATTCCATTCAATCTTTCACTCCATTCCATTCCATTCCAAATTCCGTTCCATTCCATCCTCCATTCCATTCCATTTTCCATTCCATTTGATTCGATTCTATTACATTGCATACCATTCCACATTCCATTCCATTCCATTCCATATTCCATTTCATTCCATTCAATTCCATTGTATATTCCATTGCATTTCATTCCATTCCATTCCATATTCATTCTTTTAATATTCCATTCCATTCCATGCCAATCCATTCCATTTTCCATTCCATTTCCTTCCATTCCATTCCATATTCATTCAATTCCATATTACATTCCGTTCCGTTCCATTCCATTTCCATTCCAATCAAATTCCATTCCATTCATATTCCTTTCCATTCCATCCCATTCCATTCCATTCCATATTCCATTCCATTCCATGCTATACCATTCCATTCCATTCCACATTCCATTGCATTCCATATTCCTTTCCATTGCATTCTCAATTACATTCCATATACCATTCCATACCAATCTGCTCCATTCCATATTGCATTCCACTCATATCCCATTCCATATTCCATTTCATTCCATTCCATATTCCATTCCATTCCGTTCCATTGCATTCCATATGTCATTCCTTTCCATTTCCTTCCATTCCATGTTCCGTTCCATTCCATTCCATTGCAATCCATATTCCATTCCTTCCATATTCCTTCTCATCCCTGCCTTCCCTTCCTTCCATTCCAGTTCATTTCATATTTCGTTCGGTACTGTTCAGTTCCGTTCCATTCCACATTCCATTCCATTCATATTCCAAGCCATTCGATTCAAATCTATTCCATTCCACTCAATTCCATTCCATATTCCTTTCCATTCCATAGTCCATTCCATACCATTCCATATTCCATTGCATCTCATTCCATATTTCATTGCTTTTCATATTCCATTCAATTCCGTTCCATTCTATTCCATTCCATTCCATTCCATGTTCCATTCCTTTCCATTGCATTACATTCCATTCCACAATGCATTCCATTCAATTCCATTCCAATCTATTCCATTCCATATCCCATTCCATTCCATTCCTTTCCATTCCGTTCCATACTCCCTTCCATTCCATATTTCATTCCATTCATGTCCATTCATATTTCATTCCATTCCCTTCCACTCCATTCCGTTCCATATTGCATTCCATTCCATATTTCATTCCATTCCATTCCATTCCATTCTATTCCCTTCCTTTCCATTCCATATTCCATTCCATTACATATTCCATTCTTTTCCATATTGTATTCCATTCCATTCCATTCCATATTTCACTCAATTTATATTCCATTACATTGCATATTGCATTCCATTCCATTCTATTCCCTTCCATTCCATTCCATTCATTCCATATTCTCCTTTCAGTTTTCCATTCCATTCATTCGTTTCCATTCCGTCCATACTCCCTTCCATTCCATATTCATTCCATTCCCTTTCACTCCATTCCCTTCCATATTCCATTCCATTCTATTCCATTCCATTCCATCATTCCATATTCAATTCCATTACATATTCCATTCTTTTCCATATTGTATTCCATTCCATTCAATTCCATATTCCATTCCATTCCATATTCCACTCAATTTCGTATTCCATTACATTGCACATTGCATTCCATTCCATTGCATTCCATTCCATTCCATTCTACTCCATTCCATTCATTCCACATCATTTCCATTCTGTTCCATTCCATTCCTATTCTATTCCATTCCTTTCAAATTTCCATTCATTTCAATTCCATTCTATTCCATATCCATTGCATTCCATATTTCGTTCCATTCCATATTCCATTCCATTCCATTCTGTTCCATTCCATTTCCTTCCATTCTATTCCATTCCATACCATTCCATATTCCATTCCATTCCATTCCATAATCCATTGCATTCCTTTCCATATTCCATTGCATTCCATTCCATTCCATTCTGTTCCATTCAATTCCATTCCATATCCATCGCATTTCATTTCATTCCATTCCATATTCCATCCCATTCCTTTACATTCCATTCCATATTTTTTTATACCATTCCATTCCATACTTCATTGCATTCCATATTCCATTCCTTTCCATATTCCTTTCCATTCATTACATTCCCTTCCGTTTCATTCCGTTTCATTTTATATTTGTTCAGTTCCGTTCCATTTTGTTCCATTCCATATTCCATCCATTCCATATTGCCTTCCATTCCACTCTATTCATTACATTCCATATGCGATTGCATTCCTTTCCATTCCATAATCCATGCTATTGCATTCCATTCCATTCCATTCCATTTCATTCCATATTCCATTCCATTCCATTCCATATTCCATTCCATTCCATTCCATTCCATTCTATTCCATTCCATTCCATTCCATTCCATATTCCATTCCATTCCATATTCCTTTCCATTGCATTTCATATTCCATTCCATTCCTTTCCATTCCATTCCATTCCATATTCCACTGAATTCCATATTGATTCCATTCCATTCCCTTCCATTCCCTTCCATTCCACTTAATTCCATATCCTTTCTATTCATATTCCATTCCATTCCATATTCCATTTCATTCCATATATCATCCATTTCGTATTCCATCCCATTGCATATTCAATTGCATTCCATATTCAATTCCATTTCATATTCCATTCCATTCCGTATTCCATTCCATTCCGTATTATATTACATTCCATATTCACTCTATTCAATTCCATTCCATTCCATTCCATATTCGATCCATTCCATTCCCTTACATTCGATTGCATATTCTATTCCATTACAAACTATTCCATTCCATATTCCATTCTATTTCATTCAGTTCCATAACACATTTCATTCCATATTCCATTCCATTCCATTAAATATTCCATTCCATTCCATTCCATTCCGTTCCATATTCCATTCCATTCCACATTCCATTCCATTCCATTCCATTTCATTCCATTCCATTCCATATTCCATTACACTCCATTCCATACTCCATTTCATTCCATTGCATTCCATTTCTTTCCATTCTATTCCATTTCATATTCCATTCCATTCCTTTCAATATTCCATGCCGTATTCCATTCCATTCCATATTCCATTCCATTCCATACTCCATTCCATTCTATTCCATTTCATACCATTCTATTCCATTACATATTTCATTCCATTTCATTCCCTTCTATTCCATTCCATTCCATTCCGTATTCCATTATACTCCATTCCATTCTCCATTCCATTCCGTATCTCATTCCATTCCGTATTCCATTCCATTCTGTTCTATTCCTGTCCATTCCATTTTATTCCATATTCCATTCCATTCCATATTACAGTCCATTCCGTATATCATGCAATTCCATTCCGTTCCATTCCAGTCCATTTTATTCCATTCCATTCCATTCCGTTCCATATTCCATTCCATTCCATGTTCCATTCCTTTCCTTCCTTCCCCATTCCATTCCATTCCATATTGCATTCCATTTCTTTCCATTTCATTCCATTCCATTCCATATTCCATTCCATTCTTTATTCCATTCCATTCCATTCCATATTCCATTCCTTTCCATTCTATTCCATTCCATATTATAATCGATTCCATTCCACACCATTCCATATTCCATTCCATTCCATTCCATATTTCACTACATTCCATATTCTTTTCCATTCGATTCCATTCCCTTCCCTTCCATTCCATTTCATTTCTTATTTCGTTCCGTTCCGTTCTCTTCTTTCCGTTCATCTTTTTCTATTCCATGCCATATTCCATTGCTTTCCACTCCATTCTATTCCATTTCATTCCATTCCATTTTATATTCCATTGCCTTCCATTCCTTTTCATTCCATTCCATATTCGAATCCATTTCATTCTATTCCATTTCATTCCATATTCCTTTCCATTCCATTTCATTCCTTTCCATATTCCATTACATTCCATATTCCAATCCATCAATTCGATTCCATTTTTTTCCACCCCAGTTTCTATTCCATATTCCATTCCATTCCATTCAAACCCATTCCATTCCATTCCATCCCATTCCATATTCCATTGCCTTCCATATTCCTTTACATTCCATTCCCTATTCCATTCCATTCCATATTCCATACCATTCCATTCCGTTCCATTCCATATTCCATTCCATTGCATATTCAATTCCATCCCATATTCGTTTCCATTCCATTCCATTCCCTTCCTTTGATTCCGTTTCATTTCATACTTCGTTTTATTCCATTACGTTCCATTCCATTTCGTTCCATTCCATATTCCATTCCATTCCATACTCCATTGCTTTGCATTCGATTCTATTCCATTCCATTCCATATTCCATTCCATTCCATTCTATTGCATTAAATATTCCTTTCGAATGCATTCCATTCCATTCCATTTCATTTTATTTTGTTGCACTCCATATTCCGTTCCACATTCCATTCCATTCCATTCCATTCCATCCATATTCAATTCCATTCCATGTTACATTTTTCCCTATTTCATTTCATATTCTGTTCCGTTCCATTCCATTCCATTCCTTTCCATTCCATTCAATTCCATATTCCATTCCATTCCATATTCCATTCCATTCCATTTGATCCATTCCCTTCTTTATTCCATTCCATTAAATTCCATTCCGCTCCATACCATTCCTTTCTTTCCATTCCATATACTTCCATTCCATATTATTTCCTATTGAATATTCCATTCCGTATTCCATTCCATTCTGCTCCATACCATTCTTTCTTTTCCATTTCAATATACTATTCCATTCCATATATTCTATTGCATATTCCATTCCATTCCGTTCCATTTCATTCCATTATATAGTCCATTTCATTCCATTCCATATTCCATTCCATTCAATCTTTCACTCCATTCCATTCCATTCCAATTCCATTCCATTCCATCCTCCATTCCATTCCGTATTCCATTCCATTTGATTCGATTCTATTACATTGCATACCATTCCACATTCCATTCCATTCCATTCCCTATCCATTTCATTCCATTCAATTCCATTGTATATTCCATTGCATTTCATTCCATTCCATTCCATATTCCATTCCTTTTAATATTCCATTCCATTCCATGCCAATCCATTCCATTTTCCATTCCATTTCCTTCCATTCCATTCCATATTCCATTCAATTACATATTCCATTCCGTTCCATTCCATTCCATTTTCCATTCCAATCCAAATTCCATTCCATTCCATATTCTTTTCCATTCCATCCCATTCCATTCCATTCCATATTCCATTCCATTCAGTCCACATTCCATTCCATTCCACATTCCATTGCATTCCATATTCCTTTCCATTGCATTCTCAATTACATTCCATATACCATTCCATACCAATCTGCTCCATTCCATATTGCATTCCACTCCATATTCCATTCCATATTCCATTCATTCCATTCCATATTCCATTCCATTCCGTTCCATTGCATTCCATATGCCATTCCTTTCCATTTCATTTCATTCCATATCTGTTCCATCCCATTCCATTGCAATCCATATTCCATTCCTTTCCATATTCCTTCTCATTCCCTGCCTTTCCCTTCCTTTCCATTCCAGTTCATTTCATATTTCGTTCGGTACTGTTCAGTTCTGTTCCATTCCACATTCCATTCCATTCCATATTCCAAGCCATTCGATTGGTTTCTATTCCATTCCACTCCATTCCATTCCATATTCCTTTCCATTCCATAGTCCGTTCCATACCATTCCATATTCCATTGCATTCCGTTCCATATTTCATTCTATTTCCTATTCCATTCCATTCTGTTCCATTCCATTCCATTCCATTCCATATTCCATTCCATTCCATTCCATTTCATTCCATTCCAAATTCCATTCCATTAAATTCCATTCCCTTCTATTCCATTCCATATTCCATTCCATTCATTCCTTTCCATTCCATCGATACTCCCTTCCTTTCCATATTTCATTCCATTCATGTCCATTCCAATTTCATTCCATCCTTCCACTCCATTCCTTTCCATATTCCATTCCATTCCATATTTCATCCATTCCTTCTATTCCATTCCTTCTCATTCCATATTCCATTCCATTACATATTACATTCTTTTCCATATTGTATTCCATTCCATTCAATTCCATATCCATTCCATTCCATATTTCACTCAATTTCATATTCCATTACATTGCATATGCCATTCTTCCATTCCATTCCATTCTATTCCATTCCATATTCCATGCCATTTCGTTCCATATTCTCTCCTTTCAGTTTCCCATTCCATTCTATTTCATTCCATTCCATTTCATCCTTCCATTCCCTTCCTTTCCATTCCGTCCATACTCCACTTTTCCATTCCATATTTCATTCCATTTCCTTTCACTCCATTCCCTCCATATTCAATCCATTCCATTCCATTCATATTGCATTCCATTCCATATTCCTTTTTCCATATTGTATTCCATTCCATTCAATTCCATATATCCATTCCATTCCATATTCACTCAATTTTCGTATTCCATATATTGCACATTGCATGCATTCCATTCCATTCCATTCCATTCTACTCCATTCCATTTCATTCCACATTCATTTCCATTCTATTCCATTCCTTCCATATTCTATCCATTTCCTTTCAAATTTCCGTTTAATTTCATATTCCATTCTATTCCATATTCCATTGCATTCCATTTCATTCCATTCCATATTCCATTCCATTCCATTCCGTTCCATTCCATTTTCCATTCCATTCTATTCCATTCCATACCATTCCATATTCCATTCCATTCCATTCCATTCCATAATCCATTGCATTCCTTCCATATTCCATTGCATTCCATTCCATTCCATTCTGTTCCATTCAATTCCATTCCATATCCATCGCATTTCATTTCATTCCTTCCATATTTTTTTCATACCATTCCATTGCATACTCCATTGCATTCCATATTTCTTTCCATTCCATTACATTCCCTTCTGTTTCATTCCATTTCATTTCATATTTTGTTCAGTTCCGTTCCATTTTGTTCCATTCCATATTCCATTCCATTCCATATTGCATTCCATTCCACTCTATTCCATTACATTCCATATGCGATTCCATTCCTTTTCATTCCATAATCCATAGTATTCCATTCCATTCCATTCCATTTCATTCCATATTCCATTCCATTCCTTCCCTATTCCATTCCTTCCATTGCTTTCCATTGCATTTCATATTCCATTCCATTCCTTTCCATCCATTCCATACCATTCCATTCCATATTCCTTTACAGTCTTTTGCATATGCATTGCATTCCATTCCATTCCATATTCCATTCCATTCCATCCATATTGCATGCCATTACATTCCACATTCCACTCCATTGCATAATCCGTTCCATTCCATTCCATCCAGTCCTTCCATCCGTTCCGTATTCCATTCCAGTTTATATGAAATTCCATTCCATTCCATGTTCCATTCATTCCATATTCCATTAACTTCTTTCCATATTCCAATCCTTCCATATTCCATTCCATTCTACTACATTCCATATTGAATTGCATTCCGAATTCCATTCCGTTTCACATTCCATTTCTTACTTTCCATTCCATTCCATTCTATTCCGTTCCATATTCCATTCCATTCCATATTCGAATCCATTTCACATTCCATTCCATTCCATTTCCCATTCAATTCCACTCTGTTCCTTTCCATTTCATTTCATATTCCGTTCAATTTTGTTCCATTCCATTCCATTTCCATTCCATTCAATCTTCCACTCCATTCCATATTATATTCCGTTCCATCCCATTCTATTCCTTTCCATATTCATTCCATTCCATATTCAATTTCATATCATATTCCATTCCATTCACTTGCATCTTCCATTCTATCCAATTCATTCCATTCCATTCCGTTCCATATTCCATTCCATTCCATTCCATTTTCCATTCCAGTCCATATTCCATTGCATTCCATTCCATTCCCTATCCCATTCCATTACATGTCATTCCATATACCATTCCATTCCATTCCATTACATATTCCATCTCATTCCATTTCATTCCATATTCCATTCTATTCCATTCCCTTCCATCCGTTTCATATTCCCTTTCATTCCGTTACGTTTGGTTCCGTTCCATTTCATTCCATTCCATATTGCATTCCATTCTGTTTCATTCCATATTCCATTCCATTTCTTATTCCTTTCCATTTAATTCCTTTTCATTACATTCCGTATTGCATTCCATTCCTTTCCATTCCATTCCATTCTTTTTCATATTCCCTTTCATTCTATTACGTTCGGTTCCATTCCGCTTCATTCCATTCCATATGCCATTCCATTCTATATTTCATTCAATATTCCATTCCATTTAATTCCTTTTCATTCCTTTCCATATTCCATTCCATTCCATATTCCATTCCATTCCATATTCCATGTCATTCCATTCCATATTCCGTTCCATTCCATTCCATTCAATTTCCTTCCATTTCATTCCCTTCCCTATTCCATTACATTCCATATTCTATTCCGTTCCGTTTCATTCCATTCCACACTCCTTTCCATTCCATTCCATGCCCGATTCCATTCCATTCCATTCATTCCATACTCCATTCCATTCCATTCTATTTCATTCCAATCCATTCCATTGTATTCCATTCCATTCCGTTCCACATTCCATTCCATTCCATATTCCATACCATTCTATTCTATTCCATGTTCCATTCCTTTCCGTACTACATTGCAGTCCATATTCCGTTCAATTCCCTTCCATTCCGTTCCATAGTCCACTGCATTCCATATTCCTTTGCATTCCATTTCATTCCATTCCCTACCATGCCATTTATATTCCCTTCATTCTGTTCCAGTTCATTCTGTTCCTTTCCATTCCACTATATATTCCATTCCATTATAGATTCCATTTCATATTCCATTCGTTTCTATATTCCATTCCATGCCTTTCCATTACAATCCATTCCATTTTCCATTCCATTCCGTTGCATATTCCACTCCATTCTATTCCATCCAATCCTTTCCATATTCAATTCCACTAAATAGTCCATTCCATTCCACTCCATATTCCATTGCATTCCATTCCATTGCATTCCATTCCATATTCCATTCAATTCCATTCCATATTGAATTCCATTCAGTTCCATATTCCATTCCATTCCATATTCCATTGCATTCCACTCCATTCCATTTCATACTCCATTCCAATCCACTCCATTCCATTCCAATATTCCATTCGTTTCCGTTCTTTTACATCCATTCCATTCCATTTATATTCCATTCCGTGTTCCATTCCATTCCATTCTGTTCCTTCATTGCATATTCCATTCCTTATTTATTTTCATTCTATTTCATTCCATTGCATTCCGTTCCGTATTGCATTGCATTCCTTTCCATTCTATTCCAGCACAATCCATATTCGATTCATTTCCACATTCTTCTATTCCATTCCATCTTCCAATCTATTCCATTTTACTCCATTCCTTTCCATACTGCTTCCATTTCATATTCTATTCCATTCTTTTCCATTCCATATTCCATCCATGCCATTCCACTCCTTTCCATATTCCATTCCATTCCACATTCCATTCCATTCCACTCCTTCTATTACATTCCATCCCATCCATTCCATTCCATATTCGATTACATATTCCTTTCCATTCCATTTCATTCCATTCCATTCGTTTTCATTTTCCATTCCATTCCCTCCCATTCCATATTCCATTCCACTCCATTCCATATTCCATTCCATTCCATTCCATACTCCAATGCATTCTCTTCCATTTTCCTTCCATTCTATTCCATTTTATATTCCATTCCATACCACTCCATGCCACATTCCTTTCCATTCCGTATTCCATTCCTTTCCATTCCATATTGCATTGCATTCCATTCCATTCCATTTTGTTTCATTTAATTCCATATTCCATTCCATTCCGTTCCTTTCCATATTCCGTTCCTTTCCATTCAGTTTAATATTCCTTTCCATTCCGTTATGTCCGTTCCGTTTCATTGCATTCCATATTCCTTTCCATTCTATATTCCATACCATTCCACATTCCATTCCATTTCATTCCATTCCATTCCGTATTCCATTCCATTCCACTTCCATTCCATTCCACTTCCATTCCTTTCCCTTCCATTCCATATTCCATTTCATTCCATATTCCATTCCTTTATATTCCATATTCCATTCCATTACATGCCATATTCCTTTCCATTCCATTCCATTCCATATCACATTGCATTCCATTCCATTCCATTTCATTCCATTCCATGTTACATTCCATTTCATATTCCAATTTTATTCCATATTCCTTTACATTCCATTACATTGCATTCTGTTCCATTTTATTCCCTTCCTTTCCATTCCATTTCACATTCCATTCCCTTCCATATTCCATTCCATTCCATTCCATTCCATACTCCATTCATTCCATTCCATATTCCATTCCATTCCATTCCATTTTCCATTTCATTCCATTCCATTCAGTTCATATCCCATCCATTCCATTCCATTCCATTCCGTTCCTATCCCATTCCATTCCATTCCATTCCATATTCCATTCCATTCCATTCCTTTCCATTCCGTTCCATATTCCTTTCATTCCATTTTCCATTCCATTCCATTTTATTCTTTTCCATTCCAATGCATATTCCTTTCCATATCCTTCCATTTTCTATTGTATTCCATATTCTATCTCATTTCGTTAAGTTCTGTTCTTTCCCGTATCATTCCATTCCATTCCATATTCCGTTACATTACATTCCATATTCCATTCCTTTCCATTCCATTCCCTCCATTCAATTCCATTGCGTACTCTCTTCCATTCCATATTCCATTCCATTCCACTACACATTGCACTCTATTCCATTCCATTCCATCCAGAATGGAATATTCTATTCCATTCCATATTCCATTCCATTCTATTCCATGTTCCATTCCATTCCATATTCCATTCCTTCCAATATTCCATTCCATTCCATATTCCATTCCTTTGCATTCCATTCCGCATCCTATCCCATACCATGTTCCATTGCATTCACTTCCATTCCGTTTTTTTTTCCATTCCAATTCATACTCCGTTACATCCTGTTACGTTTTGTCTCGTTCCGTTTCATTCCATTTCATATTCCGTTCCATTCGATAATCCATTCCATATTCCATTCCATTCCATATTTCACTCCATTCCATTCAATTCATTCAATATTCCATTCCATTCCATTCCATATTCCATTCCATTTCATATTACATTCCTTTCTATATTCCATTCCATTCCATTCCATTTTCCGTTCCATTCCATTCCGTATTCCTTTCCATTCCATTCCATTTCATATTCCATTCCATCCCATCTTCCCTTCTATTCCATATTCCATTAGATTCCACTACCTTCCATTCCCTTCCATTTTATTCCTTTCCATTCCATATTCCATTCTATTCCATATTCCTTTCAATTCCTTTCCATTCCATTGGATTTTACTCCACATTCCATTCCATTCCATTCCATTCTATTCCATTCCATTCCATATTCCATTCCATTCGATTCCATTCCATTCTATATTCCATTCCATTCGATTCCATTCCATTTCATATTCCATTCATTGCATTTTATATTATTCCATTCCATTCTATTCCATTCCATTCCTATTCCATTCCATATTCCTTTCCATATTCTATAACTATTCCATTCCTTCCCATTCGATATTCCATTTCAAACCCTATTAAACCCCATTCCATTCCATCTATTCCATTCCATTCCAGATTCCATTCCATTTCATTGCATTCCATACTCCATTCCATTCAATTCCATTCCTTTGTATTCCATTCCTATTCCATTCCATTTCACTCCATTCCATTCTGTTCCATATTCCATTCAATTCCATATTCCATGCCATGGTATTCCATTCCATATTCCTTTGCATTCCATTCCATTCCTTTCAATATTCCATTCCATTTCATATTCCATTTCATTCTTTTCCATTCTATTCCATTCTATTCCATTCCATTCCTATTCCATTCCATATTCCATTCTGCTCCATTCCATTCAGTTCCATATATCATTCCATCCATTCTATTCCATTTTCATTCCACTACATTCCACTCAGTTCCATATATCATTCAATTCCATTCCATTCCATATTCCATTACACAACATTCCATTCAGTTCCATATATCATTCCATTCCATTCCAATCTATTCCTTTCCATTCCATTCCATTCCCTGTTCCATTCCATTCCATTCCCTTCCATTTTATTCCTTTCCATTCCATATTCCATTCTATTCCCTTCTATTCCATTGCATTCCATATTCCACTCCATTCCATTTTTCATTCCATTCCATTCCATTTTCCAATTCTTTCCATTGCATTGCGTTCCATTACATTCCTTTCCATTCTAGATTCCATTCCGTTCCATTCCATTCTATTCCATGCCATATTCCATTCCATATCATTCAGTTCCATATTCCATTCCATCCATATTCCATTCCATTCCTTTTTATTATTCCAATCCATTCCATTCCATTTCGTTTCACATTCCATTCATTCAATTCCATTCCATTCCATCCATATTCCATTCGATTTCATATGCATTACATTCCGTTCCATTTTCATTCCAATCATTTTCATTCCATATTCCATTCCATTCCATATTCCATTCCATCACATATTCCATTTCTTTCCAACGTCTTCTTTCCATTCCATTCCATCCCTTCCATTACAGATTCCATTCCATTATATCCTTTTCATTCAATTCCACATTGCATGCCATTTCAATCATTCCATTCTGTCTATTTCTATATTCCATTCCATTCCTTTCCATTCCATTCCATATTCCATTCCATTCTGTTTATTCCATTCCATTCCATTCCATATTCCAGTACATTCCGTATTCCATTCCATTCCTTTGCATATTCCATTCCCTCCTATTCCATTTTATTCCATTCCATTTATACTCGATTCCTTTCCATTCCATTCCATTCCATTTCATTCCATCCCGTTTCATATTCCATTCCATTCCATTCCATTTCATATTCCATTTCATTCCATTCCGTTTCACAGTCCATATTCCATTTTTTTCCATTCCATTCCATTCCTTTCCATTCCGTAATCCATTCCATTCCATTTTCCATTACATTCCATAGTCCATTCTGTTCCGTATTCCATTTCAGTCCATTCCATTCCGTTCCCTTCCATTCCATTTCATATTCCGTTCCATTCCATTACCCTCCGTTCCTTTCAGTTCCATTCCATTCCATAATCCATGCCATTCTATATTTCATTCCATATTCCATTCCATTCCATATTCCATCCCATTCCATTCCCTTCCATATCCCCTTCCATTCCATTCCATTCTATTTTCCATCCCATTCCATATTCCATCCCATTCCATTCCATATTCCATTGCTTTCCATTCCATATTCCATTCCATATTCCATTCCATTTTATTCCATTCCGTTCCATATTCATTCCATTCCATTCCATATTCCATTCCATCTATTCCATTTCATTCCATATTCCATTCCATCCATACCTTCCTTTCCATCATTCCTTTCAATTTTATTGCATTCCATGCCATCATTCCATTCCATCCATTCATTCCATGTCCATTCCATTCATATTCCATTCCATTCCATTCTATTTCTTTTCATTGAATTCCATTCCATTCCATATTCCATTCCATCCATTCCATATTCCATTCCATTCCATATTCCAGTCCATTACATATACCATTCCATTCCATTCCATTCATATTCCATTCCATTCCATTTCCGTTGCATTCAATATTCCATTCCATTCAATTCCATTCCATTGCCTTCCATATTCCATTCCATTCCTTTTTCCGTTGCATTCCATATTCCATTCCATTCAATTCCATTCCATTGCCTTCCATATTCTATTCTATTCCTATTTCTTTTCCATTCCATATTCCGTTCTATTCTATTCCTTTCCATTCCTTTCCATTCTATTCCATTCATATTCCATGGCATTCCATTCCATTCCTTATTCCATTCCATTCCATTCCTTTCCATTCCGTATTCCATTCCGTTCCATTCCATTCCATATTCCATTCCATTGCATTCCACATGCCATTTCATTCTATTCCATTCCGTTCCATTCCATATTCCATTCCATTCCATAATCCTTTCCTTTGCATTCCACGTTGCTTTGCATTCTTTCCATTCTATTCTTATTCCTTTCAATTCCATTCCATATCCATCCTTCCATTCCATTCCATATTCCATTCCATTCTATTCCATACATATTCCATTTCATTCCATATTCCATTCCATTCCGTATTCCATTCCATCCATATTCCATTCCATTCCATTCCATATTCCATTCCATTCCATTCTGTTCCATATTGCATTCCATTCCATGTTCCATCCCATTCAATTCCATATTCCATTGCATTTTTTTATTCCATTCCATTCCATTCTATTCCATTCCATATTCGATTCCATTCCGTTCAATTCCATTAAATATTCGATTCCATTCCATTCGAAATTCCATTCCATACCGTATTCCATTCCATTCCATATTCCATTCTATACCATTGCATTCCATATTCCCTTCCTTTCAATTCCATTCCATTCTTCATATTCCTTTCTATTTAATATTCAGACCTTTGGTGTCTTCCCTCGTTCCCTGAAGTGACTGTTATTCTGTTCATTTTATAAGTGCACTGATTTCATATTGTTGAAACACCATGTTTTACAATCAATTTGTACAATAGTGGTCCTTAGGTGACGTACCTTCTCAGCTTAAGAAGATAACAGAGTTAAGAGATTAAAGACAGGCATAAGAAATTATAAGAGTATTATTTGGAAACTGATAAATGCCTGTGAAATCCTCACAGTTTATGTTCAGAGACTGCAGTAAAGACAGGCATAAGAAATTATAAAAGTATTAATTTTGAGAACCGATAAATGTCCATTAAATCTTCACAATTTATGTTCCTCTGCCGTGGCTCCAGCCGGTTCCTCCATTTGGGGTGCCTGACTTCCTGCAACACATGCATGCAGGTACACACATGTGGATACACACTACAAACACATGTACACATACACATATGCTACACAGACTCACCCATACATATGCTGTACATATACGTACTTTTGTTCATGCACACACATTTTACACGCTCACTTGCTCACTCCACCACACATTTACACATGCTAACACATGCATACACTCACACACATACACAGAAGCTCATACGCACATGAATCACACGCGCACACACTCACTGGCTGTTGCCAGCCTGCATGCTCTGAAGGATGAGCATACTTCTGTCTAGATATGTGAAGAGACTGTGTTCCGTTTTGCATCCCCGCTCATGGTCAGATTTTGGACATGGCTCCCATATTTAGACTCTCCCTCTCAGGAAGCTGAAAGGAAACGTTCATTCAGGGCTTTCTCCCATCACTGTAGGCTCTGAACTCCTTCACCATTCAGGTCAGATAACCTGTACCCTGCTGGTTCCAGGAAACTCTGTTATCACAGAAAAACACACCCGCTGCTCCAGCCCTGTGGGAATGTGGCACCATATCTGCCTGTGGTCTCTGTGTCCAAATTTCCAATGGCAACAAAAAGTAATGGTGACAATGATGTCGATGATGAAGAAAACAACAATAATAAGCTAGAAGAATCGCTCACTAGGTCCTAGGCACATTGCCAATTGGCTTACATATTGTCTTCTCCTATGATAGATATTTTTAGTCCTTCTTTCATAGATGAGTAAACTAAGGCACAGAGATGTCAAATATTTGACCCAAATGCAATAGCTAATAAGTAGCAAAGTCAAGATTCACAACAGTTCCCTTTGGGTCTAATTCTACAGTTGTATCCTTCCCCATTCCATGGCATTATGGAGGTGGAAGGAAACTCCCCTTCTGGTCCCGGAATACAGGCTGGCTTGGTGACTTGCTGTCCACAGAATGCTGTGGAAGGGACATTCTGGGGTTTCTCCCTCTCCATCATAGGAAGGTTGCAGTTTCCATTGGGCCTCTTGGGCTGCTCACTTTTGACACTCTTGCTCTGAGAACTAAGCAGGCATATTTCATATCAAAATAGTAAAGAACTTCCTTTCCAAAGGCAGGACATGCTTCTGTGAGGTACTGAGCCACCTGTCCCTGGAGGAAAGCAAGAACAGAGCAGATCAGAGCTCAGGAACGTGTGTGATGGGTGAGTGAGATCGGCTACATGGCCTGAGTCTCATATTCACAGGAGACTTCACATGCAACTTCTGAAGTTCAGAACCAGGACACAGACACAGAAATCATTGAGGGAAGATGTTTATCAGAAATCTCCTCCCATAGGCCTCATGGCCAGACTTCATCATGTGCAGGGTGATGTAATCTTACCACATTAAGTTACTACACTCACATTAATGTATACCCTGTGGGAGTGTGTCCCCACGTCAACTTGTAAATATATAAGTATATTATACATTACTTCAGAGCCTGTTTTGGAATTCCTTTATTAAAAAAAAGTTTTCTTAGAGCCTTAAAAAGTTATTGGGGGCTGGGTGCAATGTCTCATGCCTGTAATCCCAGCACTTTGGGAGGCTGAGGCAAGTAGATCATCTGAGGTCAGGAGTTTGAGACCAGCCTGGCCAACATGGTGAAATCCTATCTCTGCTAAAAAAAAAAAAAATACAAAAAATTAGCCAGGCATGGTGACGGGCTCCTGTAGTCCCAATTACTTGGGAGGCTGAGGCAGGAGAATCACTTGAACCCCGGATGTAGAGGTTGCAGAGCTGAGGTCATGTCATTGCACTCCAGCCTGGACACCAGGAATAAAACTCCGTCTCAAAAATAATAAAAATAACAAAAAATAAATGAAAGTTAATGGGTATCCTCTGAGAGGTCATGGGCTGGATGACTGGGTGGTGTGGTTGTGGTGGAGGGGACTTCAGTGTGGAATGAGGTGGGACCTGCTGGGTCACCTTTCTGCTCTCAGCCGCTGTGGCCTTCCTTCAGAGATGAGATGAGGCAGATGCAGTGAGATTGTGAAGATAATGTGTCTATCAGGGGATTCGTTGCTACAGCACCCAGAGTGATTTCAGGAACAAAAAGAGTCGTGCCCTAGCCTGTCTTCAATGACTGACAGCAATCCCTATTGCCTCACCACCTTATTCTCCATTATTCCTCTAATATCTTCCATTATGGAGACATCCAACAGAAAGTAGAGTAGAACTGATTCAAAAATGCTGCTTGAACTGCAAGCAGCGTTTCTAAATGATTCTGAATTAGAATCGTTCTTAGCTTCTCAACATACAAATACAAGATAAAGAAAGGAATGATGTTCCCCTCACTGTGTCCATGTGTTC
>NW_022681015.1:0-47584 GCF_009764315.1 Trachypithecus francoisi | reverse complement strand
TACCTGTTGTAGCTGTAATTCCCACTCCCTTTACAGCTGGAGTATAATTGCTTCTTTTCTAAAATATCAAGCAAGTGGAATTGCGTCGGGCGCAGAGCTTTCCCACAGTAGCTGTCTATGGGTGCTCTTTCGACACGCGCTCCCGGCTCCGCGCAGTGGCTGTTTCTGGATGAGTCTGGAGACTCCGCCTGCAGTGCTGTGCTGGCTCCACCTTGGCAGGGGTGGAGCTCAGGAATGTCGAGTGGCCCCGAAAGACCAGGTGGAACACAGACTTCTAGTCCGGAAAAAACTCCCGCATGCCTCAAATAGCCAATAGCGGGGTGGGGGCTGGGGATAGCGGAATTTGTAACCAGCTCACTTGGGAGGGAGCGGCCTGCAGGGTCCGCGTCCGCATTCTCCGGCTTTGCTCCTTTCTTGCCTCTGGGTGGGCAACCGTCGCTTCCCAGTTGATCACCTCAGAGCTGTACGCCTGGGTGCAGATGTCGAATACATTGATCTTCTTATTTTTATGGTACACAGACGACAGGGAATCACTGGGCATCTTTGAAGTATAATAAATCGGATCTGTTTTCCCCCAAATGGTTCCCACGGCAGGGACTGGCAATATCTTTGACCAACATCCAACAGACTGTGTGTGTGCGATGAGGGAAAACCGAGGAGCGACCAGGGGCGGGAACTCCGAGCAGGTGCTCAAAGACGAAGAAAATCTGTGCTGGGCTGGGGTGGTCACTTTCTTCTCAGAGATGCAGAGTGCTACACGGCGGGTGGGAGGGTTACAGGAGCCGAGGGAAGTTAATTTTATGACAAGAAGACCTCTCCGCTGCTTGGAACTGGGGGTTCAACCTGGGAAACAAGGAAAGCCGATGACGCGAACCTAGAGAAGCTAAAAAGAGAAGCTAGAAGCGGGAACGAGAGAATTTGGGGGAACAGATCCGGGCTTGGAGAGGAAATTGCAAAGCGCCAGTCAGCCGAAGGAAGGTTCTGATACCCAGTGGAATTTATAGAAAATAAATTCAGAAAGAGAGAAAGAAGGAGAGTGGTGGGCAGTCTGCCCTCAACGAGGTGTTATATCCGCCTGTCAGGGATCCCATCATCACTGGTCCTGAATCTAATTGGCGCTTCATCTGTAACGCCAGTCCTGAACAATAGTCTCAGAAATCCTTCAAACTCATGTGCCACACACAGAACCAGAGACAGTTTTTTCTCCTTTGTTATAGAGGCTCCTTGAGATAGAAATGAATATACAAAAATGTCTCAGCAGAAAGTACTGAAGAGCAATCCCACCCCATCCATTCTCAGAGCTTAAAATCAAGCTAGTCAGAGGAAGGGATTTACAGAGCAGGACTGCATTGTGGGACAATCCCTGCATTTTGGCTCGCCTTCACACCCTCTTCAAATTGAGCCCAAGCTCCACATTCTGAGGATGATACTCAGGACATGAGGGGGCCCTGAGAAAGGGCTGTTCCCTCCGCAAACTCAAAGTGATGCATACAGCCTGGAGGAAATGAGAAGATTATCACAAGCCTTTCAGATTCACAAATGCCATGTTCCCTTAGTTTTAAAGCCACGAAGCTCAAGTAAGGACCCAAATAACTACCAAACATCTCGGAGAACGCTTTGGGCGACAGTGCAGAGGCAGTCAATTGCCTTGTTCCCGTTACAGTTTGTAGTTACTAATTTCACGAAAGAGAGCACGTCACACCTGGGGCAAGCCACAGTGGGAGCTGCCAGATTAATTAGCACAGATATCCCAGAATGTTCTGCAGCTCTTGTATTTTAAGGAAGTTATGATTACTGACTGACTGCTGATGAGTCAACAGTTAAGGAGGAGGAGGTTTTGGGGCTGTCCATTCCAGGCTCCGTGTTCACACCACGGTACCACCATTCCTAGGGTGTCTAGACATGTATAAGTGCAAACACCATGTATATAGAGAAAATGATTTATTTGTATGTCAGAGCACTTTTAAGTTTAAAAATTTCAATAAGTACTTTTTTTTTTTTTTTTTTTGAGTGCGGTGGTGCGATCTGGGTTCACTGTTACCTCCGCCTTCCAGGTTCAAGAGGTTCTCCTGCCTCAGCCTCCCGAGTAACTGGGATTACAGACAAGCACTACCACGCCCAGCTAATTTTGTATTTTTAGTAGAGACAGGGTTTCCCCGTGTTGGCCAGGCTGGTCTCAAACTCCTGGCCTCAAGTGATTCCCAACCCCCACCCCGCCACGCCCCCACCTCGGCTTCCCACCGAGCCTGGCCTAATAAGCACTTTTTTTAAGTTTTAAAATTTTAATGAAATATTTCAGGCTTTAGATAGGAAAGGTAATGAGATAATTTTTTGTTCGTTTTTCCAAGTTGCTGAACAAAATAATTACCAGAAAGAAATCAACATTTAGCTGTAATTTTTGATGCTACAAGACCGGTCTGGAGACAGTGTTCAGGCAGTGTCTGGAGAGTGTTGTTTAGGCTCCTGCTTCCTCACCCTGTCCCCTCCAACAATACTGTTGGTCCATTGTGCTTCCCACTGTCCTTAATCCATCTCATCCATGAATAGGCCATCAGCTCCCCTAGACCAGCAGCAGTGGACTTTCCTTTGAAATCTGGAGGGTCTGGAGGGCTACTCAAACCTCCCTTGACTTAGTTATCTCAGAGCATTGTGATGGAAAAGAAACATCCCATGCAAGTAGACTGCACTAGGTTGTGAACTGGAAGGAAGGTTGGAAAGGAGGGATACCCATGACACGTTTCGCTTTCTTGAACTCGGCAGTGGAGATAAGGATGAAATCAACGCTTGAGAGAACTAGGAAATTTTAGGACCATGTTTGTATGTGTGTAAGTACTTGTTGTTAACAAATTGGTAATAGATCATAAATATGATCTAATATTACCTTTTTTTCTGATTGTCACCCATACAAAAACATTTCTCTTAATGGCTGATTATAAATAATAAACTAAAATCTACAGATTTTTATGTTTTTTAAGACTCTTTTCGTCCATAAAAGGTCCCTGGTCTTTCTTTTATTGATATTAGTTTTCAAAATTGATAGACATTATGTTTTAGAGAAGTTCTGGGTTTAAAGAAAAATTGATCAGAATAGATAGAATTTCCATAAACTCCATCACTCTCCCTCTCTTACAATTTCCCCTATTATTAACATCTTGCATCATTGTGGTGCATTTGCTACAATTGGTAAACCAGTAATTATTAATACACCAATATTAGCACTAATGTGTGGTTCAGCTGCCATTCATAAATACATGTATATATAACTCATATATTTATGTGAATATATATATTTATGTGTTGATAAAGAAAATGATACACAAAATTAGAAAATAACATTGAAAGAATGAACATAAAAGTAAACATGAAGAGATTCTCAAATGCACAGTTTAGAAAGGAATCAAAAGTATATCTTCAAGCTCCTTAGAATATAATGAAAATGGGGACTTATAATGACATATTTCTAAGGATTCTGTAGAAACTGCTTTCTAATTTTAAATTATACCTTTAAATACCCGAGTTACAAAACATTAGAAGAAATCAGTGCATTAAATATAAGAAGTAAGAAAAAGAAGAAAAAAAGAAAGAAAAAGAAGAAGAAGACCAGCAGCCCGATAGAAAACCAGAAAATAGAATGGTGAAGGAAACACAGGAATTAACTAGAAAATAGCAAAATCTGATTGGTCATTTGAAAAAAAAAAGTAAAACTGTCAGTCAAATGTAATAGATAGATAGATAGATAAATAAATAAATAAATAAATGAAGGGATATGGAGAAAGCACAAAGAAAAACCAAAATACATTAGTGAATGCTATTATTAAGATTTGAGAAATGTGGCAGGATAATGTTTTTCAGTATTGCTTTGTGTTTTATCTCCCTATTTCCTTATACCACCCACCTCATCTGTTCAAGGCAGTAACTGTGTTTTGTAGAACCTTGACTCTACACATGGGGATGAAGTGAGTTGAGCACAGTCTACATAGACAGTGTTTTGGTACTCAGGAAGCTCCCAACCTAGGGGAGAGAAAAACAAACGAATAACTTAAAGACGTACTTTCCAGAGGAGACGATATTTGTGAAGATATAGCAGGAACTGAGAGATTGTGTGGCATCACTTTTAGCTGTACTTGTCGAAAGACGGGAAATTTGCCTTGAGACCTGAGTACCTAGAAGTGCCAAACCTGAGGCAGGAGTGGAAAAGAAGGGAGGCTGGAGGCAGGGGCAACAAGACTCTTGTATGTGGAGCAGTGAAACACGGGCTCCAGGGAGGCGGCGGGTTCCTCTGATCTTCTCCCAGCTAAGAAGCACCGACGTCGTCAGCAGGAGAAAGAACGGGGTATACAGACCAAGAGACATAAACCAGACAAGAAGCTGGAGAATGCGGGCGTCGATCCCGCTACCTCTCGCATGCTAAGCGAGCGCTCTACCGCCTGAGCTAATTCCCCACCGGGGGAATGCCGCACCCCACCCATTTTCCTGGTTATTAGGAGCCTGCCGGGACTCTGGGCCGCCAAACCCCTGGTAGGACAAGATTGAGGGCGGAGCTTCTCAGATACTGCCTTGAGCAAAGTTCTATGAGCCTGACAGTGTGAAGAATAGGGATTTCCAAAGAAGGTCATGAGGGAGATCTCTCTCCTCACTTCCCAGTTTCGCCTTCCTCATCTCTCGGAAGTAGAGAGCACATTCCAGACGGAGAAGCACCACCCGGAACTGCCTGGCTTGCGGGCACAGCTCTTGCAGCCTGCTCTAGAGTTGTGATCGTCACCTGCTCCTTGCAGGCAAGGCCGCCCGGAAGTGGTGGGGCAGCTTCTCCCAGCCCCGGAGCCTCACGCCATACGCGCCGCATCTTCGATAGCACTTTCCTCCTGTAGGACTCAGAAAGCGATGGAGAACCTTGGAGGAGCTGAGAAAGAGAAAGCTTGAGAATTTTAATCTCAATCTGTGGAGTCATTCCTGAAGCACTTCTTCAGCACCAGGCACAGTGGATGAGGCCAATGATCCACGTAGAAACTGCCACAACAACAAGTAGTAGTACTGTGCAATTGTCGTCTAGGCCCTATTTTGGATGCTGTACACATACTAATATTAATGCAGGTAAAATGCCTAGAAATAGTTTATAATCTTCGTTTTGTATATGAAAAATTATGGAAATTTGTCACCACAGAGCTCAGGGATCTCTCAGGCAAAAGGAAAAACAGATGCAGGCTATACAGTGGCTGCTGGTTAGGTGCTTCCCTTGCCATTCTCCTTCCCTGTCACCGTCCTCCCCACTTCTCTTGCTGCATTGGACACCACATTTGTCCTTCTTATGCCTGTCTAGTTCTTCAATTCCCAGGCCCACCGAAGAAGACTTCCCCTGTAGCCCAGGGGAAGCTACATTAGCTCCACTGCCTTGGAGTTGTAGTGGATTCCAAATCTGCTTTCCACCCATGAAGAATTCTCATTTAAGACAGTAACATAGTCATTTTTCTCTGAGTATAAGTAGCATCAAGTAGGATTTTGCCTGATGAAAATTTGCTGAATGGAGAAAGGCTATACGGATAATTTAGAAGCCTCAAAGGAGAGAGTGGCTTCAGATCAGTAAAGACTGAAGAAAGGATTAGAAGCTAGGGTCTAACAAACCCATAGAAATGTTTTTGCCTGAAAAGGAAATGTGGTTGGAGAAGAGTGGAGGGGCGCTACTTTCAGAGTGATTAGTGGGTGGAGGCATGACCTTCATGGAGCTGCAGGTGGTTTGGGGCAGCTTCAGGCCCCTCCTTCATGGTCCCAGTTTATTAGGAGGGCACATCCTGAGAATGAAAGAGGCTGCTCCTATGGGACAAAAATTCAACAACATGTTCATTATTTCTGACATTCATTTTTGAGTTCATTTATGAATAAGGAAATAAGATAGAAAAACATGTAATCAATAACATGGTCTTTCTATTACAATTGACAAAGGGCAATGCTGAGAAGTCAAATGTTGTCAGAGAGAGATATGAGCGATGGGAAAGAAAGAAGGATGGAAAGAGGGGCACGTCCCAGGGACCTACAAGAGCTTCCTGGAGTCACCTACACAAAGACCACTCTCTTCAGCATTTTGAGCTCTGCTTTGGCCAGCTGAGCTAAAGTCAACCTGTGTGTTGTTAATACAGAGCCTCATGTAATTTCTTTAAATAGAGGATAGTGTTGCAATTTCAAAAATACATTTTATTTATTTATTATTTATTTATTTATTTTTTACACTGTGGTTCGTGTTGGAAATTAGAGGAAGACCTAGGTCCCAATTTATTTTGAGCACATTTTGTCAGAACGAGCTTTCAGAGAGTTAAATAGAAGGATTGAATGTCACTTTTCTTAGTGAGTGTATCGGACCACTAGAGTTAATATGCTAGTTCCCACCTTCACTTATACTCCTTCCTTACCTCTCTCCTGCATGTCTCTCTTCTAAATACCTGGCCAACTCTCAGGTAATCTGATAGAAGACACGTTTTCATCCTCTACCTGACCATGTGTTGTCAATGTGATTAAAAGCAAAAGACTGGCACATTCAAATCTCTTGCTCTTGCCTCCGGACACTATTTCTAGGCTGTTTCTCATATTTTGTACCCAAAAGGCTAAGGTTTGGTTTCCCCACGAAAACACATTTTATTAACTTCGAGCTGAAGCCCCAAAACCTGTATTTGCAAAACTCATTTGTGACTAATCTCTTCCTTTTTTTTTTTTTTTTTTTTGCTTTTCCATGTAATACTATGTATCATTTCCTTAAAAAGAAAACGAAAAAGAGAAAAGATGTACATAACAGGATGACACTGAGTTAAATAAAGAGCGGTAAATCCGCTGAAAGTATTTATCAGACACCGTTGGTAGACCAGGGATTAAAAGAAGCTGGAGAATGCAGGCGTTGATCCTGCTACCTCTTGCATGCTAAGCAAGCGCTCTACCACCTGAGCTAATTCCCCCACACTACACTTGTCTTTTCTGCCTGTTTTTATAACCGGGACACAAATACAAATATCGTTCCATGTCCCACTTAAGTTTCCAGGTTTTCAAACACCTCCGGAAACTTCCCTACCAGGGCGAAGCCAGGAGTGAAGCTTCTGGGAGACGGCCTCAGACCTGGAAGGCAGTGACCATCCTCTGCTTTTTCAATCCGAGTCGGGATCCTGACGAAGAGAGAAAAGATCTCGTTAGGAAAGCTCTAGTTCTAATCCGATTTCACTCTCCCATTAGATGAAAGAGAAGGAAGTACCGTCCCTAATTAGCAGTTACCTCAAATGCTCTGTTGAATGCATCACTTTTTGATAACACAAACCTGGAAATAAACCCAAGTATCTTTTTATCGATCGATCCTTCAAGTAACTTATCTTTATCTAATATCTGTGTTACTAATTGTTTCTCCATTTAGGGGATTTGAGATCTGTTGTTTCCTGTTAATCTTTGATAGATTTAATTTGCATATTTGTACTGATTAATGTTGTTGAACATCTTTTAGTGTGCCTATTGGCCATGTAAGCATCTTATTTTTTTTTTTTTTTTTTTTTTTTTTGAGACGGAGTCTCGCTCTGTCGCCCAGGCTGGAGTGCAGTGGCCGGATCTCAGCTCACTGCAAGCTCCGCCTCCTGGGTTCACGCCATTCTCCTGCCTCAGCCTCCCACGTAGCTGGGACTACAGGCGCCCGCCACATCGCCCGGCTAGTTTTTTGTATTTTTTTTTAGTAGAGACGGGGTTTCACCGTGTTAGCCAGGATGGACTCGATCTCCTGACCTCGTGATCAGCCCGTCTCGGCCTCCCAAAGTGCTGGGATTACAGGCTTGAGCCACCGCGCCCGGCATAAGCATCTTATTTTGTGAAATGCCTGCTCGAGTTTTTTGCCCTTATCCTTACTGAGTGTTTGTATCACTGAGTTCTAAAATGTGTTTTCTATTCTCCATAAAAGTCCTTTGTTACATGTGTAACACATATGATGTGTAACAACTGTGTGTGCATATAACATATATTAAATTTCTTTTCAAGTCGATGTCTTGCCTTTCAAATTTCTTAATATTGTCTTTCAAAGAAAAAGCATTTTAATATTTTATGAAATCCAAAGTATCTTTTTTTGTCAGGGCTCATGCTTTCCTGGTCTCTTCTGAAAAAGCTTTGCCTACATCAAATATGTGCAGACTTCTTTTCTTCTTTTCTTCTACAAGTTTGATATCTTTAACATTAAACTTCATGTATATAAACCATTTTGATTTAATTGTTGTATAGGATGTGAGGTAAGGGTAGGGAATCATTTTTTCCATACTCAGTTGCCTGGGACCATTTGTTTAAAAAGCTCATTAAATAACATTTCACCTCTGTCATAAATCAGTTGACCACAAACGTTGGTCTATTTCTGGACTATCTATTCTATTCCGTCAGTCTATGTAAGTATCCCTGAGACAATGCCACATTATTTTGATTACCTTAGCTTTATAGTAAGTCTTGAAATCACTTGATGTAAGTCCTGTATCATTGTTTTTCTTTTCCTAATTATTTTGGTTACTCTAGGTCCTTCAGAATAAGCTTGTCAATTTCTGTAAAAACAAACAAACAAAACAAAGCAAAACAAAACTCCTGCTGGGATATTTGTTGGGATTGTAGTAAATCTATAGATCAACTCAGAGAAAAAAAAAATGATGTCTTAATAATATTAAATTTTTCAATCTGTAAATATGGCAAAAACACCAATTATTTAGATTTTCCTGAGTTTTTCTCAGCAATCTTTTGCAGATTTCTATGTACAAGTCTTGTGCACATTGACAAGTTTATCTCTAAATATTTCATTTGTTTTAATCCTATTGAAAATGGTAACTTAATTTTCCATTTTTGTTAATGCTAGTACATAGAAATACAATTAATTTTTGTGTATTGTAATCTGTGACATAGCTATATTTACTTATAATGCTTATTTTTGTAGATGCATTAGGATTTTTCGTGTATCTGATTATGTTGTTTGCAAATGAATATATTTTTCTTATTCTAAAATGAGTATGCCGTTTATTCTTCATTCATGCGTTCCTTACTTTCTGGCACTAGCTACGACTTTCTGTAACATGTAGAAGAAATAAGAACAGATATTTTGCACTTTTCTCCAATATTAAAGGGTACATTTTTATTCTTCCACTATTAACTCTGTTGTTAGTTGTAGGAATTTCTTAAATGCCCATTATTCATCTGAGGAATTTTCCTTCTGTTCTTAGTTTACTGAGATAATTTTTTAAAACCACGAATGAATGGCAAATTTGGTCCAATATTTCTTCTGCATCTAGTGAGATGATTACATGTAGTTTTTGTTTTGTTAATGTAGTACATTACATTTAATTGACTTTTCAATGCTTGACTAATTTTTTATTCCCGAGGCAATCTCCCTTAACTCATGGTGCATTATGCTTTATAGATAGTGCTGGATTCAATTGTTAATATTCTAATTCAGTATCTGTTGGCAAATGTGTCAGAGAAGGGTCTCCAAGTGCGGAACATGCCGCTTTCACAGCCCAAAGAAACATGGTGAGCACAGTGCTCCCTTCTAAGTGATGGGAACTTCGAGATGCAACAATGAGTCTTTACCTTGGAGGAAATGTCTGAGAATTTCACAGATCCTAAAAACTTTCATTCACGGACCAGGTCGATGAATGGTTTCTGTGTTTCTCTCCCACCCTCTGGAACATGCAGAGCTTGACAAAATCTATACCTTACTTGACACTTCTTGCTCACTGAAGATTTAAATGATACTATCAATACAGTGTACCAATGTTTTGCTAATGGTCCAGACAGTTCAATTCTCTTTGGACTAGATTACGAAAAATTGGGGGACTTGATATACCTCTGGAGCAAGAGCATAAATGCATACTTTTGTCTATTCCATGTGCATATGAACTGTTTCTCTTCCTCCTTCCTGATAGAAATAGAAAAGAATGCATTCCCCAAATCAAAGACTGCATGCCAAAGACCATGCAATTGTTGCTTCTATGTTCATATTGTTTATAACCTGATTAATTTATTAACTTTACATTCCAATTCTGTTTTCTTATGTATTTAAGTAAAAAGTGTTAATTATGAGAAATTCTGCACTATGGCACTGCTAATATTGCAACCTACATCCCAGACTTCGTTTTACCGACAGAAGAAAGAATACCCTCATCAATTTGTCATGTGGAGGAAGGGACATGGGTTTGTAGTGAAATTCATGACTTTTTCTGCCTGAATATAAATTGGCAGAAGCATGTTCCATTTCTTTATATAGACCCACTCTTAGAACCAAGGTGAACTGAGTGAAAAATACACTTGCCTTTTTATTTCTCTACTCAAACTAACCATTCTTGAATCTACCTTTATCACTTTTCTCCCAGGACCTCCTAGTGGAAGAAACTGTGAAAATGGCTGGCGTCACTTCAGACCCAAAAGGAAAAGTGGCACATCATGTTCAGAATCTGATTAAATAGAGTGTCAGTAATTATTGCCTCTGCTTAAAGGATTCCGAGCTGAGTTTGTTCAGCTACCCTGTCCTGAGTAATGGCATCATGCAGGTGTACTTAGAAGTAAATTCAAAACTCCCCCTTACTTTAGGATCACAAATCTCCTAGGGTAATTGCAGGAGTGATTGGGGAAGAGCAGTCTACTCTGAGGAGGTCAGATGGAGACCAAGTGAATCCTGTAGAATCGAAGTAGTGTCATATCACAAAAATGCAACTCCAACACTACTACGTCTTGGATTTCTTCTTTGTTTCCTTGATTAATTTTCTTGCTTCACTCCAAAAATCGTAGCATAAGGCAAATTATTGTTCTGCCTATTGCTTTCCACTTTACTCATCTTTCATCTGGTGTCTGTGTGATTATTTCTCCATTCGGGACTGAGACCTGTTATTACCTATTACATCCCTTCATTCCAGAATGTGGAACTCATTAGATAAGTTTCAGATCGTTGAATTTAATGGTTATTTTAGAGGTAATTAGATAGTAAAATTTAACACTTTTAGCTCCACATAATGATGGAGTGCAAATATCTACTTATTTATAAGTATCCATAGGCGGGGATCAGAATCAACATTTAGAAGACCCACTCCCAAAAAAAAGACGACCAAGAAAACAAATCGATTCTACTACCTTGGATTTATTACACTTGCTGAGCAAAGAGCCCCACCTCTGTGGAGTCCCAATACTGCCTAAAACAAGGGCGAGTCAGAGACCAGAATTTCCAGGGTTTGGGGACTGGAGGTATTCATAGGACAGTTTTAGGGGAAAAGTTAGCAAGGTCCTTCTCAGGAGGGACTGGACAGAATTTCTAAACTAGGCGAATCATAGGTTTATTCAGCGGAACTTAGCTGCCGGAACATGAAGATCTGTGCAGAGTTGCTGGATCAGTTTGGCTTTGGTCTTATCTTGGATCACCCGGTCTGAGTAAGCTGGTGTTAAAACAATTTGAGCTTAGTGCGGCGTGGCATGGTTTGTAGACTTGTCCTGTGCTGTAAGTCACAGGACTTTCGCAGCTTCTCTGTTTGTTCGTTTCTCAATTTGTCCTCTTTCCTCACCAACAGGACTGCCCAAGAGATCAATTTACAGTACAGCTACTGGAACTTAGCTCTGAAGAGGCCCTCTGCAAATCCAGAACACTTTTTTTTTTTCTTTTTACAAATAAGAAAGTTGAGGAGCAAAACGACATGTCTAACGTCACACATTGAGCTAAACACAGATGGGATCTGACATGCGTTTGTCGGTAACAGGACTAGCACAAATACAGCCCTTGTTAAAATCGTAGGGATTTTATGTCACGAGACACTCAGGGCTCAGCTGATCTCGGTGTTCAGTTGTGCCTGGTTTTGGATTTGCGCCTCGCCCTTGGGCAAGTGCAGAATCCTGGGGTTATACAAAGCGCATCACAGTTAACCTCTTTGTCGCAGTTCGCAGAATGAGAGCTCAGAGCCCGGCCATGGGAGGCTCGGTTATATAGGCAGGAAAATCAAGGAACCCAGGTATGAGCAGGGGCGTTTGGGGCGCGGAGAGAGCGCCTATCCCTGCCGTCTACCTATCTCTCAGGCTTGGCCCCTGGCGTGTAGAAAACCGCATCTCCCGAAATCCCAGAAAGTAAACGTCGCCTAGGTACTCTCTCTCTTGTCATTCTCCGGGATGTAAAAGACTCAGGGTCTCTTCACGGATCCCTGAAACCGCCTTCTCCGACGCCTCCAGGGTGACTAAAAGAGAGGGTGGGTGTTCTGTGTTCTCCCGCCGGTGTGTTCCTCTTCACATCCAGCCGCTTGTGTCTGTGCCCGCTAGGGTCTCGGGGGTTTTTATAGGCACGGGATGGGGGCGTGGCGGGCCAGGGTGGTCTTGGGAAATGCAACATTTGGGCGCGGAGGCAGGAGTGCCCGTCCTCACCTAGGTCCGTGGGCACAGGCCCGGGGGTGGAGCCCTCCTCCCCTCCCGTATCCGTACCGCGGTTAGTGCTCTCTGCTTTATGGCCGCAGCAATCTCAGACACTTCCCGAGCGTGTTTTTTTTCTTGTTCCTTTCGCTCCCCTTTTCGGGCGCCAGCTTTCAAACCAGACGAAAGGTGTGTGTGTTTCCCCGATTATCTCCCGGCCTTCTTTCCTTTTCGCCTCTACTCCAGGCTGTGTCCACAACCAAGCTCTCAGCAGAAGGAGGCCTCCAGCTGCCTCAAGGAAGGGCATTTCTCGCAGTGCAAAGTGCGGAAGGAAGAGGGGAGCCATACCGAGTGAAGTATTAACCAGAGTCGGTTTGCATAGAGGCGGCAACGGATAGAATTTCAGAAGTGAGGCGGAAAGACAGTCCAGCCCGGCGAAAGACGGATTGGAGAGAGGTGAGAATCTAGTTCAAAAGCCAGGAGAAGGAACAGGAAGTCAGCACAATAGTCTAGGCAGAGAGGTGGACCATCTGTAATACAGCAAGGGGTTTGGTTGAGACTTCCTTTATTCAATTATTCGAAACGTGTCTATTGAGCTATTTATTAGTCCCTGGGTACTGTGGGTGCTCCTGCCTATTCAACCATCTTGTCGATGCTGCAGGATGCGACCCCATTACCCAGGACCCAAAGCACTTCCAAAAATGAATCCCGAGGAACAGCCGTTTCTCTGCTGGAGAAGTGGGCAGCCAGGCGGAAACACGCAGAGAAATAGTTCTCTTTGGGACAGAAGGCATCACCAACCTCGTAAGACCTAGCGATCAGCAGAGCTCCCGGAGAATGTTTCCTAATCTAAAGGCCATGAGTCGGGCTTCAAAGTTGTCTTGTGCATAAAATACCGATGAACTTATACCTGTTTCACCGAGAAGGAATAAAATACGAACACAAAGACTGTAATGGGACGTATTTCTCTAAAGTGCCCTTTTCAGGTAGAAAAATGAGTACGTTTTCCCGAGTTTGCTAAAAATGGGGTGGGGTAGGGATCAAATATTCACTTTTGGGAAACATGGGCGAACACAGTGGGAACTGTATTAGAAGTTACGAGCAGAGGAGCCTGGGTGGAGACTTACATTGGCCTTGACCGCCCGTGGAGAGGAACTGGCGGTAATTCCTTCCGTTTTCCGTCAATTTCTTCAAGGGTCGCTCAGAAGCTACGGAAGCAAAGTAGAAAGGAGTGATAGGGACGGGCTACAGTACCAGCGGAAGGTGATGGCGTTGCATTTAAAAGGGTAGTCACTAAAACCCGTTGTCATGAAACACTGAGGCAGGTGACATTTGAACTTTCCTTCCGCCGAATTGTATTTTAACTGAAATTGCAGGGTTCGAAAAAATTTGCCGAGGATCGTAAGGAAGTTAGCAAAGACCGTAGGTTTTTTCCAGCTCCGAGAACTTTTAGGAAACTTCTTTTGGTGATTGGAATAACGTTCGCCTTTAAGCCTCTCATAAGACCCAGGGTGCACACCCGTCGGCAGGGCCGGTTAGCTCAGTTGGTTAGAGCGTGGTGCTAATAACGCCAAGGTCGCGGGTTCGATCCCCGTACGGGCCATACGCACTCTTTTAATGTCTATCTCACAGTAACAATTGTGCGCAGTGGTATCAAAAGTCACGAGAGAACAACAAAGTAAATGTATATGTACCCAGTAATCTACGCAGACTCTTAATGCTTATTTCACGGTAACAATTGTGTGCAGTGGTATAGAAAGTCGCAAGAGAACAAGAAAGTAAATGTATACGTACCCAGTAATCTTGATGGGACGTAGTTCCCTGAATCGTAGGGTTGCGTTTGCAGTTTAGTGTTCCTGCAAGAGCAGATGATGAAGAGAGCTGAGATTCCAGAAGGAAATTGAAACCCGGGAGGAACGTGAAAACAGAGGCGAAAACACGGAAATAAAGACCTGGGCTTTTCATTCTTTTACGATTTCCAAAGTGTACAAATCCTTCTCTATCATGACTAACTCCTGATACGGGCTTTCTTAACTGTGCATCTGCTTACTTCCCCCAGACCAGTCCTTGGCTTGTGCAGGGTAAATAAAGCCTCTCAAGAACTCCCATTTTTCATTTCTATTTCCGCTCTTTTAGCTTCCCACACTCAACTCTAGAGATACTGGACTTAAGGAAATGTCCCACAGAACGCTGAGCCTTTCACCTCCTCTTTGCTGGTCTCATGGCTTTGTTAGACACAACACCATCTTCTGGAAAATATCTTCCCTGACACCTCTCCTAGTTTTCTGAGTCTGGGTTGCCTTCCTCCTAGCACTCACGGAGATCCAGGTACAATTTGTTTTGTGGCATTCACCACGTTGTGATTGTCTGTTGCTTGGCCATCTTCTCCATGAGATCATAAGCTTCTTGGGAGTAGGATGCTTATTGCTAAACACTTTTAAAAGTCTGCATGAATCAATGAAGAGTGAGGGATATGTGTGCAGGCATGATGGAAAGAGTGTCTTGTGGTCCAAATGGGCTTCACGGGTCTGTAGAATTCATGCTATCTCAACATGGTGCATTTTGGTCCGAAGAACAATAGGCTACACTATATGGTGATTGGTTCCATTTCGCTGAATGTACTTCTAAGGCTCTGAGTGGCTCTATATGCCCCTAGGATTGCATAGTGGTAAAGGACAGAGCATGCGCAATAGATCCAAAGTCGGGAAAGGTCTGAAATGTTTTAACTTTGCTGAGGCTGAGAGACAGGAATGAACCCCCTTCCGCGTTGGGAATTTCTACTCCACTGATCCATAGCGAATAAAACAGTGAGCCAATGCACCGCAAACCCGTATTTTCTACTACAGTAATGTGATTGGCTTTGACGTTTTCAAAATTCAAGTGATCGGCATGATTTAGAACTAAAGTTTACAAAACTATAATTTGGGAAGTCCTTAGCTGTAAGCAGACACACATACACAGAATAAAGAGAGTGATATGCCCTTTACTTCAGTGTCATTTATAACACTGGAGTAATAATACTTGGAGAAGCTGAAAAACGGTATTGACCGACTTACGTAAAAATTAATAAACATTCGGTATAATTTCTGGCACAGAGTGCTGTAAAAGTCCTTGTATGTGGAATATTGTTCACCTTTAAGGAAAATGCTTTCAAGGTCTGAGGAGAGAGATTAACGCATTTCTGTTGCTACTGGCTGTTTTGCTCATTTAGTTGTAGCAACAAGCTTCTGTGAACATAAAAATGAAATAACGCTTAAAAAAATAAAATAGATGGTGGAGGAACACAATAGGGATGCATAGTAAGGTATGATTTTCTAGGCAAAAATTGATTTGTACAAAAGAATGTAGTAAAGGATTTGTGCCTGAATCTTTTTAGTATTCCCTTTGAAGCTTCTTTAGCTTATACTCCAAGGCCTCAATTGTCTTCCTTCTCCCAACAGGATTGTTTCTCTGTACCACGAACATTCTGGTCAGATTCTCTGCTTGAGCACCTTGACCTCTTGAGCACTCATCTTTGTACTGAGACCCCGATATATGCTCAAATGATGCCCTTCCGTAGGAGGGTTTCTTGCTTTGCCCAAAGAGCAATCAAGTTTTCAAGCCATTTAGGGCTCTTTCCTCACCCACCGGTCTGTGTGAAGCCTTAGAGGGAAGCCTGTTCTTCCCAGGAGAAGAATCCTGGTGGGTTCTAACCTCAACCTGTAAGTCCACTAAGCAAGCTCCTACTGAAGACCTATGATGCAAGCTCAATCCAAGAGGCCAGCACTCCACAGGGGGAAGGCAACCAAAGCAGTAGCTAATGCTTACTGAGCTCTTCTTACTGATCAGATCCATCTCTAGGTGCTGCGATCCAACCAGAGAATCCCAGAGTCCTCATTTCCCATGTGAAGAAAGATGATTGAAGGAAGGAGCAGGAGTGGGGAGTGAGGAAGGGGATGGGGAGTGGGTAAAGGATGTCTTCAAGGTGTCAACTTCTCAGATTCCGCTCCTAAAAGCTTCTGAATGGGCCACCTCCACACTCCCAAGTCCCTTACTGCCTGCGGATTCCTTCCCAGTAGACATTGTCACATAACATCTTATGTATTTTTCTTGTTTGCTTCTGATCTGTTTCTCCTCGCCCCTATCCACTAGAAGGTAATTTCACAAAGGTGGGAATATATGCGTTTTTTCACTGTTAAACGGCTGTACCCCAAACAGTCTCTTAACAAGATATGTGCTCGAGAAATACATGTAGGTTAAAAGAATAAATGACTTCACCCACTCACCTCATAATTACAACTGGGTAACCTTGAGAGCAGGAAGTTGGATGAAAAATTTCCCGTTTCATCCATCAGCTAGCGAGAAAGACCAATTATATGATATAGCTTGCAGTTTCTTGTGTCATCTATATCCCTTTACCACTCATTTTACTCAAACCACTGACAAGCCAAAAAAAAAAAAAAAAACAAAAAACCACACACACACACACACACACACAAACAAAGAAAACCTAAATCACTTTTCCATTCTAAGCTAACATTGAGTCAGTCTTCAAATTGTTATCTCATAGCATTTGCATTTCATTATTTAGTGCACCCATTTTGTTTCCCTCAACCAAAATAGCAGCAAAAACTGTATCCTCTCTGATGTTCAAACTCAAAACCTTTAGATTTTGAGATTGATGTGTGGCCTGCTGCAGAAAGAAGGCAGTTCTCGCCTAAGAGTTGACATCCCACATGTTATTTCCCAAGCACTGCTGCTTTATCAGTTCCTAACTTTCAAAGAACACAATCAATGGTGCTTGGAAATCACTCTTTATCAGCCAATCCAATCCTGCAACCAAAGAATTTTATCCTCAGGACAGGCGGAATCTACCCATTTCTAGTATTCACCTAACAATACAACCATCTTGAGGCAAGAGGCCAGGAACAATTGCACCTGTTTTGCTGACTTTTTCCCTCTTGTGGCCCAGTCATCTGGCTTCTCCCTCCTTCAGAGATCTTAGTCACTCTTACACCTCCCATGGTCTCCTTTTTTGAAAAGACACACAGGACATGTTCAGGCCATAATAGTTCACTGACTGCCCAACTGAGTGAATGAAGGAATGAAAAAAATAGTCTTTAAAGGTGTCTCCTGTCCATACTACTTTGTGTTACTCTCTATCTCCACTTGCATCTACATGACTGGAGACAATCCTGCTACAAAAAGCATAAAGCAAATCATGTATGCCATTCATTATACTGAGAGATTTATTGAGTTTACTTCGTATAGTCCAGCAGAACTTCACCAACAAAACTATGTGTCCTAATCTGCACTTTCTAGAAGTAATGGAACCTCAGATAAGTTTCGTTTCTAAGGTGCCAGAGCTGCTAAGTATTAAAGCTTGAACTGAGAAGACGTTTTAGATTTTAAAACGTGATTCTTTCTCTGCTCCAGTTCACAATCTTACTGCCTACTCCTCTCCACAGCACCCCATTCATTCACACACCAAATATCTCATTCCCCAAATCCCCTTTACTTACCTTTTGGGCTTCGTTTCCAAGTCAACTTTTGACACATTTTTCTCCTTCAAACACCACATCCAGTGATTTGTCAAAGAGTAAACGTTATTCCTGCAAAACATTTTTGAATCTGTCCATTCCTTTCCATTGATTCAGTACACATTCACAGGGAAGACGCTCTGTGCCAGACACTGTTGTAAGTTCAGGAGATTCTAAAGATTCAAGCAGCCCAGTCCTCAAGAGAAGGCAGGATAAATATGGACAAGGGAAGATACCATTTCAGTCTCCGTGTCATTTACAGCTAAGTAACGCTTTCAAAAATGTCAGTTTCAATATATCACTCTTTTGCACTCTGAACATTCCTGATTTCCTAGTTATAGCACGATCCTGCTTTTCTTTGATTTTTTTTCTCTTCTTTCTACCCAAATTGTGATTTTGCTTTAGAAAGTTGATTGATTAGATCCATTGCTGGATGAGTGTTGTTCAGTTCTCAAATGTGTTTACTGACTTATCATCTGCTGGATCTATCAATTACTGAGAGAGGAGTGTTAACGTCTGCAAATGTAATTGGATTTTTCTGTTTTTATCTGGATTATCCAATTTTGCTTATGGGTTTTGAAGCCCTGTGTCCTTATATGCATTTGGGACATTATTTCTCTGGTGTGTTGACACCTCTAATTATGTAACAGCTTTATCCCTGGAACTTTTCTACAATTTAAAATCTGGTTTGTCTGATTTGAATATATCCACCACAGCTTTCTTTGAGTAATGCCTAAATGACATGTCTTTTCGCATTCTTTACTTTCAATATGCCATGTAACTTTTAATGTCATATATAAGCATATTACTAGTGACTTGCCTATAGTCAGCATATTCATTTATAATACATTCTGACAATTTCTGGTTTTCAACTCATGGGTTTAGATCATTTACATTTAATGTTTTTATACGTAAGTTTTTAGATAGATCCACTGTTTTTCTTTTTGAGGTGGAGTCTTGCTCTTGTCACCCAGGCTGAAGTGCAATGGCACAATCTCCCCTCACTGCAACCTCCGCATCCCAGGTGCAAGTGATTCTCCTGTCTCAGCCTCCCGAGTAGTTGGGATTACAGGCACCCAGCCCCATGCCTGGCTAATTTTTGTATTCTTAGTAGAGACGGGGTTTCACCATGTTGGCCAGGCTGGTCTCAATCTCCTGACCTCAGGTGATCCACCTGCCTCGGCCTCCCAAAGTGCTGTTATTACAGGCGTGAGCCACTGCGCCCAGCCGACAGATCTACTTTTTAATGATCTATTAATCATTTGTTCCCCTTGTCTCAATTCTTGTGTGTTCTTGTACCTAGTTTATTTCGGTTTATTTAAATCTGGGTCGTAAGTGATCTAGGGATCACCATCCCAGGGGTCTAGGGCTCGCCATAATGGCGCAATCTTGGCGCACTGCAACCTCTGCCTCCCGGGTTCAAGTGATTCTCCTGCCTCAGCCTCCCGAGTAGCTAGGACTACAGGTACGTGGCTAATTTTTGTATTTTTAGTAGAGATGGGGTTCCACCATGTTGGCCAGGCTGGTCTCAAACTCCTGACCTCAGGTGATCTGCCTGCGTTGGGCTCCCAAAGTGCTGGCATTACAGCTGCGAGCCACCGCGCCCGGCCTGGGCTTAACTTTTACATTTTATTTTATTTTAAGACAGGGTCTCACTTTATTGCCAGGACACTGGTGCGATCTCTGTTCACTGCAACCTCCGCCTCCGGGTTCAAGCGATCCTCCCACCTCAGTCTCCTGAGTAGCTGGAACTACAGATGCATACCACCACACCTGGCTAATTTTTGTATTTTGTGTAGAGAAGTGGTTTCACTGTGTTGTGCAAGCTGGTCTCAAACTCCTGGTGTCAAGGGATCTGCCTATCTTGACTTCCCAAAGTGCTGGGATTACAGAAATAAGTCTGGCCTTGGGCATACCTTTCAAGTCAACTTTGACTCATTGTCTTCCTTCAAACACCACATTCGATGATTTGTCAAATAATTAACATTATTCTTGCACAGCTCTTTTGAATCTATCAATTACTATCCACTAATTTGGTACATATTCACTGGGGAGATGCTCTGTGCCAGACACTGTAGTAGGATCAGGTAATTTAGAGAAAGTATAGAAACCCTAGACCTCAAAAGAAGACAACATAAATATGGATGAGGGAAGATCCACCTCCAGATTCGCCATTTTCAGCCTTTCTGTCATTTCCAGCTAAATAACTCCTTCAAAAATAGTCTCAAAATAACTAAGTAACTCTTTCAAACCCTTTCAGTAATAGCACCCTTCTGTATGCTGGACCACTCTTAATTTCCTGGTTATAACATGATCTTACTTTTCTTTTTAATTTTTGTCTTTGCTTTCTGGCTAAATTTTTATTTTGCATTATGAAGTTGATTAGATCCATTGGTGGATGGTGTGGTTCAGTTCTCCAACACGTTTGTCGATTTGTTGTCTACTAAGTCTACCAATTACTGAGAGAGGAGTTTTAGTGTCTTCAACTATAATTGGATATTTCTATTTTTACCTGGCTTATCTAATTTTGTTCATGTGTTTGGAAAATCTGTGTCTTCATATACATTTGGAACAGTATTACCCGGAGAATGGACAATCGTAGTTCTTTAGCAGCCCTCATTATTCCTGAAAAGTTTCTTTGCTTTCAAATCTACTTTGTCTGATTTTAATGTATACACCACAGCTGTCTTTGATTAGTGCTTGCATGAGGTATCTTTTCCACTCTTTTCCTTCAAGCTGCTATATAACTTTTATTCTTATACATAAGTGTACTGCAGGTGGCTGTCTTATAGTCAGCATATTTATTTTTAATACATTCTGATGATCTCTAGTTTTAAATTAAGTACTTAGATCATTTACATGTAATGCTATTATAGATAAGTTTTTAGATAGATCTGCTATTTAATAATTTATTAACCCCTGTTCCCTCCGTTTTAATTCTTCTATGTTCCCCTTTCTGTCTTGTTCTGGTTTATTTAAATCTGGTTAGTGAGTGGTCTAGGGATTACCATACACATATATAACTTTTCACAATATACTTAGAATCAATATTTTACCATTCAAGTGGAATATAGAAACTTCATCAAGAGTTAGGCCCATTACACTTACCCTTTTATCTTATTTATGTAGTACGTCTAGATACAATGACAACTGTTTCTGACAGAGCTACAATTTTCGCTTTCAATCACCAAACATACATTAAGGAACTCAAGAGAAGAATAAGAGTCTGTTATGTCTACCCAGACATTTTCTATTTCTGCTTTTGTTCCTTCATTGATGACGTTCTAAGTTTCCTTCTGGTATCACTTTTCTCATCTCAAATCTTTGCTAATTATTTTCTAGCATTCTCGCTAAGAATGAGAATGGATTTACGCACCTTCCAATGAGAATGCATTTATTTGCCTTTATGTCTGAAAGATACTTTTGCTCCACATAGTATTCTGGGTTGATAGGTCTTTTTCTTTTGTTACTTACTAAATACTATGACATTTTTTTTTTCTGGCCCCTGTGGTTCCTGAAGAGAAATCTACACTCATTCACATGGTAGTTCCTTTTCCATTTTCCTTTGACTGCTTTCAAGATTGTTTTGTGCTTTCCTCGTTTTCAGCAGTTTGATTATGATATGTCTTGCAATGGGTTTCTTTGGGTTTGTCCTGCTTGACCTTTGCCAAACTTTAAAAACCTGGTTTATATCTTTTGACAAATTGGATACATTTTCAGCCATTAATTCTTCAAAGCTCTATCCCACAAAGACCTCTTTGTCCTCTTCTTTTCAGATTACAATAATGTGAATGTTAGATTTGTTGTTTTTATTTGTCCCTGAGGCTCTGTTCATTTACAAAAATCCTCCTTTCTCTCTATAGTTCAGATTATGTAGGTATTCTTGTTCTGTTTTCAAGTTCGTTGGCTTTTTCTTAGCATCTGCATTCTGTTATTGAGACCACCCGGTTAAGCTTTTTATTTCCCCTAAGAGTTTTGGTTAATACATTTTTTTTAATTCTTAAGTTTAAAATTGGTTTTACATATTCCAGATATTTGCTGACACTTTCCAACTTTCCATTCACTTCACGAATGTTATCCCCTAATTCTAGGAGCATTGTTATCATGACTGCTCTAATGTATGTGTCAGATGATTTTGACATCTGTGTCCTCTCAGTATTGTTATTCGAGGAGTCTCTTTGCCATGTGAATTAAGATCTCCCTGATTTTTCATAATGCTGAATATTTTGGGGCTTGTAACCTGGACTTCTTTGGATTATGTGATGAGACGCTGTGTTTTGTTGAAATCTTAAGAATAATATTGCTATTTTTGTTTTTGCAGACACAAAAATTGCCTTGTATTCAAGTTCCAAGTACCAACCAGCCTTCCATGTGTTGTTGTTTCAAAGATAACTCTATTTGCAAAGCCTTTGCACTACTGTTCCGAGATCTCCAGAATGTGTGCAACCCAGTGGTCAGTGAGGACTGGAAAGTTGGCCATTGCGCAGTTCAGCTCTCAGGCTCTTTTTTGGTAAGTTGTTTGGGATTAGAGCCACTTAGTCACAGCTGGCAGGTGCGTCCACAAGCTCATGAACAACTTTATGGGCTTGCTTTGTACAGTATCTGTCCAGGCACATTCTAGTTACTTGACACATCCTGGTTTCAGTCCCCTGACCAGAAAGCCGGGGCTGTATTTACCCAGGTGGCGCTGCCCGGCACTTTTCACAACTGTCTCACATTTAGGACCAAGCTGCAGGCAGAAACAGGGAGAAAAGAGCAGGTGTATATGTCCCTTGGCTTCACAGCTCCTTGAAGAAACAGAAAATTAATTACACAGTAGATCTACACTATACTGAATGCCAGGAGGGAGCCGTCACCAGCCCTGTATTGTTGCTGCTCCTATGTCTTGAACCAATGCAGCATCCTCCTCTCAGACACTAACTTGGGTTTGGAGATCTGAGTGTTTGGAGACACCATGTCTAAATAATAAAGCTTGGAGAATGTGGGCATCGATCCCACTACCTCTTGCATGCTAAGCAAGCGCTCTACCACTTGAGCTAATTCCCCACATCAGGGGAGCTTTATTTATCCTTAGTGGGTGGCATGGAACACAGGTGATTTCAGGGCCTTCAGCACAAAAGCAGGACTCTACTAAGAGCAGATCTTCTCATTGATGGCCCAGGGCAAGGCCCAGTGGCTACTCATTCTCTGCAAAGAAGGAGGAGAAAAGGGAAGAAGGAGAAAGTCACAAAGGGAAAACTCATGCTTCCAAAATGCCAAGTTTAGGGTATTCTGGGACAGAAAAAGGCACAATCCAGCAAAGGAGGACTTGCCTAGACCTGCCCAGCTAAGGTGTCACAGATTTTTAAAAAAGGATTAAATGATTAAAAATGAGTAAATGATTTTATGTGTGTGTGCACGTGTGTGTGTGTGTGTGTGTGTGTGTGTTTATAAAAGTGGGATGGCACTATCACTTGTTCCTTGTAGCTGAGACTGTCTGGGGGTTGTGAGATGGTACGCGTTTCTGGAAGGCAAAAAGCTCCTGTTGTTTTCATAACTAGGCCCGTTCACGAATGAGGCCAGCGTGCTGACCACTGCCCTAGGAAACCCCTGGAGAGTGCTTCTTTCACTTACATCTGAGATACGGGTTGCCTCCTTGCTAAGGTGTGTCGTGTACAAGTTACTTGTCCAACAATATGTCAGAACAACAACAACAAAATTACAGAGCAGAGCCATAAAGAATAAGAGGCAAGATCATATCAGAGTGTAAGAATATGTGTAATATCAGAGTGGAAGAATCAAAACTGAGCTATGCAGAGAAGGAGTGGACATACGTTGGAGAAAACCGGACTGTTTGTAGGAATTCCTGTGTGCCGAAATAAATCTGTTCAACTTAAGTGGAGTGTCTGTGTCTGTGTGTGTGTGTGTGTGTGTGTGTGTGTGTGTGTGAAATACACATGGAGGGAAGCAGTGATTGAAAAGCCTGGTCCCTTAGAAATATGTTGGGAGAGTTTTATGAAAACTTAAGATAAATTGAAAAAATCCCAGGCAAAATGCTTAAATAATTAAAGCAACATGTTAGAGAAAGGTATTTAGTTTTGAATGTCAGCGCTCAAACATGAGAAAACAGGAACTGGGGAGAAAGGGAAAGAAGTCATAAAGATATTAAAAGATTGAGATTTATCCACATTTATCGTGTCAGCTCCTGAGGTGGACAGCAGGAGTCTTTCCGCAGCACCAGTGCCCATCACACTTCAGGGTGCAGAAACATCCTGCATAAATAGTGTAGCACGGATGATGACAGAGGTGAATGAAAAGGAAGAAAAAGATTCTGGGGACGTTGTGCAGGAAGGATCTACAGCATTTGTCAAGACATTGGGTGGAGAGATTTGAGGGAGAGGAGACAAAGGCACTGGGAAGTTTGACCTACTGTGGTAGACACAAAAGAGATTCTGAATTCATATCTGATGAATGAATCCACTCGTTCATTTGTATTTGTTATGTGAATGAATGTTACAGGAATGCCCTGGTGTGGAGAAAACAGATGGCGAGACTATGTGCTAGGGTAAAGCAAGAGCTCAAGTTTTTTTGTTTTTGTTTTTTAATTTAGAAAGAAATCTGCTTTTCATATCTGGTTTTCCTGTTCAAAGCTACATGATTTGAGGAAAATGGTTGAACTCCTCTGAGCTTTAGTGTCATCTACAAAATTTGGATAATGTTACTGAGGGAAACTGAAAAGACACATCAACCAACTTCTATAAAGAATAATAAACATTCACTTCCATTTCTAATGCGTGGTGCTGAAAAGTCCTTATATGTGGAATATTGTTCACCTTTAAGGAACCTGCTCTCAAGAGGTGATGGGGGACTATTTTAGTGCAGCTCTGTTGTCACTGGCTGTTGTGCTCATTTAGTTGGCACCAAGAAGTCTCTGTGAACATAAAGATAAAATAAAGATTGCAGAGGAATGGAATACAAACACACAGTAAGGTGAGATTTGCACAACAGAATATAGTAAAGGATTTGTGCCTGATTCTTTTTGCATTCTCTTTGAATCATTTTTAGCCTTTATTCTAAGTCCCCCATTATCGTCATCCTTCTTCCAACAAGACTGTTTCTCTTCACCATGGATATTCTAGTCAGACTGTCTGCTTAACCATCTTGACCTCCTGAGCACTCTGTTTGTACTGAGACCCTGATTTATGTTCAGATGATGCTCTTCCATAGCAGGGCTTCCTGCTTTGCCCAAAGAGCATTCAATTTCTCAAGCCATTTAGGGCTCTTTCCCCACCCAGTATCTATCTGAAACCTTAGAGGGAAGCCTATTCTTTTCAGGAAGAGAACCCTGCTGGGTTCTAACCTCAATCTGTAAATCTGCTAGGGTAACTGGGATTAGCTCAGATTAACAACTGGGGTTAGCTCAGCTACTCCAGAGCTTGCTCTCTGAGAACGGATGGTGCTGCTACTTCCCATGAAGGCTGAATAAAAAGAGGCATCTTCAGGCAGGCGAAAGCACTATGGTAGTTGCTGGTAGATTCCTTCTGACCATTGGCTATCTCTCTGACCTGATGGGTGAAGGGTGACAAAAATTGGAGACTTGAAAAACAGGCAAAAAAAAAAAAAAATCGAAGAAATTTTAAGAGAACCATGCACAAATTCTTAAGATTCTTTTATCCAAATCCTTTTTGTCTGGAAAATAATACCTTACTATATATCTGTATTCTATTCCTCCATAATTTATTTTATTTTAATTTATTTCAATGTTCACAAGAAGCTGGATGCTACCAAATGAGCAAATCAGCCGTGACAACAGAACTTCACTAAAATCTCTCATCAGATATTGATACAGTCAAGGCCCTCATGAATGCCTATGATACAAATTCAGTGGGAGAGGCCAGAATTCCACAGAGAGAAGACAACAAAAGCAGTAGCTAATACTTGCTGAGCAGTTCCTATTGCCCAGATCCATCTCTAGGTGCTGAGAAGCAGCCAGAGAATCCCACAGTCCTCATTTTTCATATGAAGAAGCGTGCGAGGGATTGACCACCCCAGTCCTCATGTATCATCAGTTTTCCAACGAAGCCAAGTAGCCTTCTGTGCAAAACGCTCTCCTAACCCCCGGTTGCGTTGATGGTAAAAGTACTCTGATGACAGTGTTAGAAAAACACGAGCACAGGTGTTCCGGCAAGATGACTAGAAGAAGGCGAGGCTAAAGTTGTCAAGGTGACAGAGTCCCTGATTGTCCTCCTGAAAGCTGAATGTGCCACCTCCACATTCCCAAACACTTTACTGCCTAGCGATTCCCTCACAGTAGACATCGTCAAATCACTTCTTACATAGTTTGTGTTGTTTCCTGTCTGTTTCTCCCCACTCCTCCCAGGTAGGATGTAGTTTCACAATGGTAGGAACATTTGTGTTGTATACACTTTCTCCCCACTCCTCTCAACTAGGACACAGTTTCACAAAGGTGGGAATGTTTGCGTTGTATTCACTCTTGACCCAAAACAGCCTCTTAACAAGATACGTGTTCAAGAAATATTTATTGGATGATGAAAAGAATAAATGACTTCACCAATCCATACCCAATAATTACTGTTAGATGAACCTGAGAGCGGGAAGTTGGAAGAGAAATTTCCCCTGCTTCCTGTGTCAGCTAGAAAGACCAACGATATGACATAGCTTGTAGTTTCTGGTGTAATCTACTCTTCTGTTTTCATCACTCATTTTACTCAAACCAGTGGAAAGTCGAAGAAACAAGAAAACTTGAATAATCTTTCCATTTCCTACGAATATTGGGTCAGTCTTCAAATCCTTATCTGGTACAGCATTTATGTTCCGATATTTAGTGTAGGGAGCTAATGTATTAAAAGCAATGCCCTCTCTGAGGCTTGAACTCAGGACCTTCAGATTATGAGACTGACGCGCTGCCGGCTGCGCTAAGAGGGCTCGCGCTGAGAGCTCTACAACATCCGATTTATCAAAGTTCATTTCCCACCTGCTTTACGGTTTCAGCTTTTAAAAACCACAATCAATTCTCCTTGAAAGTTACTCTGTATCAATCCATGCCGCACTAGGAAGATTCCACACCCAAGACCAGAGGGGTCTACGCCTTTCCAGTATTTCATAGGACCGTCTGGGTTCTGCGTTACCAGGATCAATTGTACCTGTCTTTTGCTGCTCTTTTTCCCTCTTGCAGCCCGGTGATACGGCTTTTCCTTCCCTCAGAGATCTTAGTCACTCTTACACTTTCCACGGTCTCCTCTGTTGAAAAAAAGACACGAGGTTCTCAGTTCATGATAGTTCACTGACCACCTGGATAAGTGAATGAAGAAATGGTCATCAAACATGTCTCTTGACCATACTACTGTCTTCCTTCATATCTCCACTTGCATCTACACGACTGAAGACATTGCCGCTACAAAAAGCACAAACCGCTTATAATAGTACCCTCCTTGTTTTTTACCCCTTTGTTTTATCCTGTGTGCTATTAATTATACTACGAGATTTATTACGTTTACGTGGTCCAATTGAATTTCGCTAACGAAAGGATGTGCCCTAATGTGCAATTTCTAGATGTAATGGATTCTCAGATAATTATTGTTTCTAAGGTGCCACAGATGCTAGGTGGCAAACCCTGAACTGAGAAGTAGATTTATTTTAGATTCCAAAATGGGAGTCTTTTCTCTGCTCCTGTTCCTTATCTCTCTGCCTGTTTTTTCTCCACAGTAGTCCATTCATTCATACACCAAATTCTCAACCTCCTCCTGGGCCTACACTTCCAAGTCATCTTTGACTCATTGTCCTCCTTCAAACACCACATTCAATGATTTGCCAAATACTGAAAATTATGCTTGCACATCTCTTTTGAATTTGTCAGACAGAAAGCCAGAGTCAGGGAATGAAGGATTTGGCACAAACTCAATTCTTAGAAAAAAGTCCCACAGGCAGATCAGGAATAGGGTGTATGTGGCAGCAGGCAGTGAACTGTGGTTATTTCCATCTGCCTTGGGCCTCACCATTGCAGTACCCTGTCTACTATTTAATGTAATAACATCCAGGGAAAATTCCTCTGGATAACCTCCTATATTACAAACAGAACAAATGAGGACATTTATCAGGGTCACACGTGAAACCTGGTAGATTTTTTTTTTTTTTCTCTAAGTGGACAATGAGCTGGACATTGACCTAATCTTGCAGTAAATGCTCAGCAGAAAATGCTGTAAAGCAATTCCTTCCTCATCAGTCCTCAGAATCTGGTGAGGGTGAACTAAAGGGGAAGGGCAGGAAGGTCATGATCCACACTGAGCTGAGCAGTGGGACCGTCCCTGCATTTCACCTCAGGAAAAGTCTGCAAGGAACTGAGATGAAGCTCTGATACAAGGGTCCTCTGGAAATGGAGTGACCTTGATTGCTCGGGACTTTGGTGTGCAGTCTCGAGGCTTGAGAGAAAAAGAACATTTTCATATTTGGCTCTGCTGTCAGTCTGGTAACTGGGGTCCTCCATTGGCCCGTCTTCTGGCTGCCCACAGAGGCCCAGACCCCAGCTGTAGGCCTCTGCACTCTACCAGTCTTGCTCCAGACCCAGAACAGTGGACTCATTTTCATCACTGAGGCCACAACTCAAATGTCACTGTCTCAGAGAGTCTAAGAGGTCTTCTTTGACCTCTCTGGCTGAATCAATGTCCTGCCTCTCTCTCCATCTTTTAAATAAAATTTTTAATAAATTGGAAAGCATATTAAATTATTGTTTTTATTTTCGATCTCTCCCCTGGAATATAAGCTTCTTGAAAAGCTGACAATCTAGATTTCCCAGTTTATGCCCAGTCTCTACAGTTGTGATGATACTTTCTTGTAATTTCCTGTTCAGAAATCAATGACATGCAGAGGGAAAGCTTTCTTCTGTGTGTTTTCTTTCACAGCGTAAGTTCAAAAAGAATTCTTAAACCAAGGTAAGATGGCAAGCTGTGAGCCTTTCTGGAATGAGCAAGATAATTGGCCACAGGTGAAAAGAAGCAAGATCAATCTACCCATGAAGATTTCGCAAAGTTATTTCTACTTTGTAATCATAAAGTATGCCCTTTTGAGCTCTTACTGGTTTGAGGAAAAGGCAATTGGCATGACAAATTTGTAATAAATAGAAGTCATCAGCTTTTCCCAGTGGCCTGCCATGACCATATATATAGTGGTTAGTATTCTGCATTGTGGCTGCCACATCTGTGGGAATCTGAATATGACAGTCTGAAATCTACTGCTTTGTTTTTTTTTTCAATCCCAGAAACTGATTCTAAGGCTTTAATGCGGAGCTAGGTTTTGTGTTATTTAGAAGATGTAGAAAGAAAACCTTCTTTGACTCCTTTCTAGGCACTGGTTATCAAACCAGACAAGAATGATAAAGCATGGGTTTTTACAATCCATTATCCTTCAGCTTCCCTTTTCTCTCTATCTCCACTCAAGGCAGTATCCACAGTTACATTTAAAAATGAGGAGCTATCCAGACGCCTTGCTCAAAGGTATTGGCAAAGTCTCAGAAGAATGAAACAACAGGTTTTGAAGCTGAATTAACAATGATTTTGTTTTCTGAGAGTGTGCATAGGATTGAATTCCAAGAGTAAAGCTGGAAGACAGGCCAGGTTTTTACGAAGCGCTTTGAATGTCAGGATAAAATGTTTAAGCACTATAAGCAAAGTTTGCTGGTAAGTGAATTTAGGACAGACTGTAACTGAATTTGCATTTCAGTATCATTCCAACAGGGCACAGAGTTGAGAGTTGAGTGCAAAGATCATGAGGAAGGTCAGAGCATTACCACAATGGTCTAGGCAGAGAAAGTATACATCTTTTACAGGGCAGGGCAATGGAGTGAGACACCATCATTCATTCAACGAATCTTTATGTGGGGGCATACGGCATGCCCCTAGGTTCTGGGGATGCTGAGTGCCAGTCTGAGGATTCAGCCATTGAACGGTTGCTAGGTGACATTGACCCATGAGTCACCAGTATGAGGCTCTTTCAAAATTTAATCTCATGTGGAATTATATGCGGAGATTCCAAGGAACCACTGTTTCTCTACATGGAGAAATAGCATTCTGTAAAACAGTATATGGTACACAGGAAGAGAAATTAAGTCTAAGTTTTGAAGTTGAATGTGACAACCTCATCTGTTGATTGATTGGGGGAATTGGTAGAACTTTCCTTTCTTAATCTGAAGATCCTGGTGTGGGGGGGTTTAAAGCAAGTTCATTTTTCTGTGCATAAAATGTCAATTCACTTATCTGATTAACAAGAATATGAATCCAATCAACACAGATGTTAAGCAAACATATACACTCCCTGATTTAGGATGGTTCAACTTACAATTTTTCAATGTTACAATGGTGCAAATGTGATATGCATACAGTAGAAACCCTACATCAAATTTTACATTTTAATGTTTTCTTGGACTAGTGATATGTGGTATGATCCTCTCTTTTGATGCTGGACAGCGGCAGTAAGTCACAGCTTCCAGTCAGCCACGTGATCATAAAGGTAAAAAAACTGATACGCTGCAGTGTAATGTGTTGCCAGATGATCTTGCCCAAATGTAGGCTAAAGGGCTCTGGGCACACTTAAAGTAGGCTAGGCTAAGCTATGATGTTTGACTAGGTGTATTAAGTGCATTTTCAATTTACGATGCATTCATTGGAATGTAACCTCTCTGTAAATTATGGAACATCTGTACTTCCATAATTCCTTTTATAAAAGCAGGTTGGATCTGCAACCAGAAGTTGGTGCAAATTTCAGGAGAATCAGAGTATTTCCCTTTTGGAAAAATGGGTAGAGTTAAAAGTGGGAATTGGGAGAGAATCCAGGAGCAGAGAGGCTGAATGTGTGTTTCTTTGCCTTTGCACCTTTGCAACTTTGCTCAACCTGACAGGTTGGGAAAAGGAGGAAATTTTATCTTCAGTCAGCCTCTGAGGATCATCAAAGTACTACATATCTCAGGAAGAGAATGCGAAAGCAAATTCATAAATACTTTTCTCCTGCGCGCACCCACAGTGCTACTGAAAGTGGTTGTCAGTGACGGGGCAACCTGGGCGGTGGTAATAGTGGCGTCTGTCTTTTGACCCCGAAGCGTATCTCACCTTTTAAACGTTTAGAAAGAATACTTGAGTTATATTAACCTACAAGGTCACGACACAGCGGGAGATAAGGCCCTGTTCAGAGAACCCGGGTCGCCCTCCATGACCCCGACTCCTTTTCTGTTTTCTGTCGCCGGAATTATTTCAGCCGCCTCCCGCACGCTTTCAGCGTTGCCCTCTTTCGAACAGGATAGAAAAACCCGACCATTCACTGCCTGGGGTTTGTCTCCTGCTTCTCTTCTGCGAACTGACCGGCCCGCTGGTGCATCTGCGTCCGTCGCGAGGCGTCGGTCCTTCCCCGACGGCGAGCGCCGGGCGGCTGCAGGGACTCGCCACCCGCAGCCCTGGAGTCGGGCCGTGAGCGCCTGTGCGGCGCTGGGTCGCCGTCCAGCAGACGTCTGCGCGGGAGACCCAGCTAAGTCTTGTGCGGCTACCTCCTCCCGGCTGATCCCAACCCGGTCCCCCAGCCACTCGATAGAAACACGATTCGCATCGTCCCCGTTCCTGAGTGAAGATCTCGTCGCCCACGACCTGCTTCGCCTCGCTCGTGATGATTTCTTACACTTGACTGGGGATCCCCGTGCGTTCGGCCCTCCCTCCTTAAGCTTCTGTCTGTCCTCTATCCGTTATGAAATTGTGTAACTTGTTTTGGTGTGAACTGGGACAGCTGAACTTCGGAAGAAATTAGGCAGGATTCCCTGAAAAGTGTGTGTGTGTGTGTGTGTAAAAAATAAATATATATATATAACATATATATTATATATTATATTATACATGTTATATATATTTTATATATATTACTGCTCTTTGCGGAGCAGGGCTAACCAGGTAATGTGCCCAGAGTAATCAAAATTTTTGTTGATTCTTAGGAGGGAGCATTAAAACAAAGAGCCAAAAGTTCTAAAACAGGGGACTTTTCACTCACAATGGGCTGATGCAGAAGATACTATTAGTCAATTTGTACCAGATTCTTGTTTTATTCTATTGTAAATCTTTTCCAGCCTTCATTCACCTTTCCCCACCCAATCTTTCTCAGGTGTGTGATGATCCAAAAAGAGTAATAATGTAAGTTTTATGAAGACCTCTTCATAAAAGTTTTCAGAAATACTGTTTTCTGTTTACTTTTTGATATGTGGATGAGAAACACAACACCCCATCTTTCCAGAACACAAGGAGGGGGCAACTTCAAGCTAGCAGTTGAATTGGGAATCTTCTGATACATGATGCATTGCATCATTGGCCCTACTTAAGTCAACATCGTTTTTCAAAAAAATTGTTTTGTGTTAAATTTTATCTGTAAAACTTTCTACCAAATAAAGATGTGCAGATTAAATAAAATTTCTAGATGTGGTTGATAACACTTGGCCTCCCTCCATTTGTCCTCTTTCAGCTTTCCAGCTGGAAAAATGTAAAGATTCACGGTCTACTTGAAGCGTCATTAGTTCATTTCCTGCCAGCCTCAGGTCCTTGACCTCAGTGGTGAGGAACCTGAAAGCAGCAGATGATGGAGATTTTAGGATTTTGTTGTTGGAAAAGGAAACCAGGTGTCAGGGACCGGTATAAACAAATGAAATAACAGAAACACTGGCAAATCCTATCAGGCTACTCATCCTCGAGAGTAGTATTCCTTTCTGTACTTCTAGTGTGTAGAGTATGCATCTCAATGGTGACTTTTATCAGAATTGTAAACAGCTGTTTTCTCAACTCAACTGTCTTCCCTACTCCATTGTAATATTCCTTGAGGACAGCACATTCAGTGTCTACAGAAAGTAATTTTATATTAAAAGTCTGCACACACGCCTCAAGGGTTGAGTGAGAAAAATGCTTGCAAGCATCAGGAAAAAGGTTTACCTTTTAAAACAGATAGGCTCACAGTTGTATGATCCTGTACTATCCCAACCAGCACGTTTAAATGAAAAAACAGTGGACTGGTATATACAAAAGTGGTTTCTGTGTTTCTTGGATGTAATAACTTTGAGGCTCACAGTGGCTCTTATATTCTTAAGGTAGGAGAGAGTCGGCGCTGGGCATGTGTCAATTAAACCTAAAGCCACTGACAGACCATAGGGCTAGTTCGGAGCCAGTGGCTGAGAAGTTGGCCTCCTAAGTGAAGAGAATGTCTAATTTATTGACAGGAAAGCAAAAGCTTAGTGAACCAAGTGCACACTAGACAGACATTTTTCATGCCGTTTATGTGGCTGGTTTGAGTTAATGCTAGTGATTAGGATTTAGAACACAATACCCCCCAAACTTGTTTATGAAATATTTAGCACAAAGATCTCTACATTACTAGAAAAAACTCAGGAAACTCTCAGCAACAGCTCTACAACATTAAAACTACTCAACTGGCTTAAGCAAAGTAGATTTATTACCACACCTAGTAAGTCCAGAGAGTAGACAGGTTCCATCATGTCATCAAGACCCATGATATATCATCAAGACCCATGATAAATCTTTAAATATTTCGAGTTTTTTTAACTTTGCACTCTGTCACTCTCAACATATGGGTCTCATATTTTGGCTGGTTCCCCTGCAGTGCCTCAAACTCTCACAGTCTCATGATAAATTTCAGAAAAACAAACAAATCAACCTCTTCCTTGTATCTCTTGTTGAGGAAAACTTGTCCTATATGATCTCCAGTAGATTCTCTCTCACATTGTGAAAAGATCCCAGTCATGAAACTTCCAGAAGGCAGAGAATTTTTATCAAAACTCAGGCTTCATAGGTGAAGAAAAAGCTTTGTCACTATTAGAAACTCCTGCCAGGGACCACAAATAACAGTGAGGGGGTGGGATGGGCCTAGGGAGTCTACAAGGTGAGGAGAAAGATTTTCATTATCAGTCTCCAAGAGCCAAAGATTCATTCATCTTCTCCCACCCAGCTGTGCCTTCTCTCCTGTGAAAACCCAGGTTCCTAGACTCCTAATCCATATTTGAACAATGATTAGTGAAAGGCCAACTCTTTTCAGTCTTACACAGTTATTAAACTAGGGTGTGTGTGTGACTGTTAAGTCTTAAACAACAGGCTAGATATGAACTTTCAGAAGTTACCCTTATCACCACCACCAAGGTTAGCCTAGCCATCTCTACCCAGTTTCCTCTCTGTTTGATATTGGATTCACATTGGCTACTGATATTTGCATGGACTGCACTTGGATTGGTTGCAGTAAAGCACATCAAAGCCAACAAGGAAGAAAGCTGAAGAAGCAGAGAATTCCTAAGGAAAGAAATGATGATATAGAAGATGAAAATGACTACAACATTTGATATTTATTTAAAAATTACAGTTTTTAAACAGGTTTAACAAATGAGAATGTTGTTTCGGTGCCTAAAGTACAGGTTATGCTGGTGGTAGGAGATCAGGAAAAAATAAAAATTAAAAAGTTAAAAAATAAGTATAGGTTACTCTATTAATCCCATTTCTTTATCCCAGCCCTTGCCCTACTACAATTTATTTTACAAATTCTCTTATCTCCAAGACTTGGTTCTATCAGAATTTATAAGAGAAATAGATTCTTTGCCTTCTATGAAGGCAGAATTCTAACAGAGTAAGAACAGCTGTGACGAGCAAATGAGAAGCCATTGTACCAAATAATGCCTAGAAACTAGCAAGGGAAACAGTTGAAACTGATAGATATGATGGTCATAGATTCAGGACCTACCCCAACTTCCACTCGCAAAGGCCCAAGAACACTTACCAGATAAGAGAAATAGTGTGGCACTGCATCAAAGGATGAAAGGCAGGAAGAGAGGGGTGATTTTCACTTTCTTGTATAACTTACTTACTTTCAAAGCCTACAAAGAGAGCAGCAGTAATGCAAGGAACACACAGATACCTGTTACTCAAAAAAAGAAAAAAAGGTGATGACCCATCACCTAGTTAGCTTAGTCTACTGCGTAAGGGCTAATTCCCAGAACCTTAAGTCATCATTTTAGCTCCCCCTACTCTGGTTTCTTTTTTTCCTTTTTCCCTGGATCCTCCTTTTCTTTAGCAGTCCCTGAGCAGTTTCCAAAAGACTATATCTAATGGAATGCCACCCCATCCACAATCAGGACTATTGAGGGAATCTCCTTCCTCATATTCCTTACCTATAATGATGAAGGTGATTGTGCAGATAAGGTGCATTTCCAGGTATCATGAAAGAAATGAGGAAAGGCCAGGAGTATGAAGCTCAGGGAGAGAAGAAGGGTGCTGCTCATGAAAATTCAACCAAATATGAAGTAGTCTGAATTCACAAAGGAGAGAGAAGAAAGGCTAACAGCTCTCTAGGGCCTCCTTCCTGAGTCTGAGTGCCCAGACAGCTAAAAGATGCAGTTCAGGGACTTTAAAGCAGAAATGAATGGCAGCTCAGGGGAAGCGTAGGGGTAGAGGGAGAAGAACGCTGCAAAAATATCTAGAATCATGAGTCTACCTGAGCTGTATTCCTAGAGGGCCCCTGGAAAAGATATGCTTTGAAATGAGCTCCTATTACTGGTACGAATGTTTCCTTCAGGTAAACTAGGGCAGAAAAAGAGGCTGACAATTTCTGGAAGGGACTGGATTGGAGCTGGACCCTCCCTTTCAAGAATAGAACTTACTTGATTTTGATAGAGGAATCCAACACGTGACCTCAGCACTGCAGACTGCAAAGAGAACACTAAGCAGACTTGGGAACTGCCTGAGATTTCCATATTCACCCAGGTCAAGAGGTTGAAGGCCAACCACAGAAGGGCAGAACCAGTGAGAGTGCAGATGAGGATTAGAATGTCATATAGTCTAATTATCCCAGGTTTCACACAAACAAGCACTGAGTGAAAAAGGGAAAAGGAGTCAAATGAATTACATTTCCTCAGTCCCTTTGGGATTTCTTCCTATTCTTAAACACCCATCAAGGCCAGCCAGCCTCCTTGTCTTGACTCCTACTTAGTTTCTAGGACTCTCCCTCCTTCTCATATCCCAACCAAATCCTCTTGGGGCCACAGACTGACCCTCTGTCCCTCACCAGCAAGAACTGAGACCTTTCTCTTTAATCTCAACTTTTTATGTGAATCACTTACTTGCACACAATCATACACAGCCTTGTATTGTAACTAAGCTTTTCCTGGGCATATATCTTGTCTCTCCATCTAGATTAAAAGTCCCTAGAGGACAAGTATTCTGAATTCTTCATTTCCCACCACACTTACCACAGTGCTTTCTTTACATGTAGCAGGATCTCAGTGAGTATCTGTTAACAGCAAGGAAAAATAAAAAGCCACACCACATGCCAAATACATTCCTTGGTGATGTCAAGAGAAGTAAAATTTTTTTCTGGTGCTCTGTATACTCAACACTCCCCTCCTGACTTCTCCCCTCAAATCACAGCCTTTTTTTCACTTCTACTGCTTATGTTCCCAGCTTACCTTCTCTTTTATTTCTTCTCTTAACCTTCTTTCTGTTTCTGCCTGCCAGGAGTGTTCTCCTTCAGCTTTCATCGTTTGGTTACGCTCTGTTTTCGATAGCGCCTTTTTACACTGAGGCCTATCCTAGCCGTCTCCTCAAGAGTAGAACCCTGTGATCCCTTCCTGTCTCTCTATTGGCAGGAAATTTAGTGACATCATAAGTATGTGAACTCTGCCCCCCAAGCGTGAGATCCTACCTTGCTCCCCTTGTTTTTTCAAAACACCTCCCATACTCTTCAATCTAGCATGGCTCTGTTTCTCTTGGCACTTGCATGCCCCCAAAACTACAGCTTGTGCCCTTAGTTCTAACTTCTAATACTGACTGGATAGGAATACTGTATTCCTATACAAGAATGAAGGACACTTGAGAGAGAAAACAGAATAATCTGGGCAATATCTGGGAAGATATAAGTGGAAACCAATTATGTGTTAAAGAACAATGGGATATACTACATCCTTTGTACTCTACCAGAATGATGTTAAGATATGTAATGCCGATGAAGGAATTAGCAAATAAGTGGATAAATGAACATAAGCTGAAAAAGCAGACCGCTGCTAAAATCCCCCGTTGAAGTTTACCAAATGTAAGCTCCAGGAAACTGGGATGATTTTTAGTGGTATTATCTTGGCCCACTGCAACCTCCACCTCCCGGGTTCAAGCGATCCTCCTGGCTTAGCCTCCTGAGTAGCTGGGACTACAGGCACACACCACCACGCCCAGCTAATTTTTTGTATTTTTAGTAGAGACAGAGTTTCACCATGTTGGCCAGGATGGTCTTGATCTCTTGACCTCCTGATCCCCCTGCCTCAGCCTCCCAAAGTGCTGGGATTACAGGCGTCAGCCACCACACCCAGCTGATTTTTGTCTATTTTATTCACTTATGTGTTCTGAGCATCTAAAATACTGTCTGGCACAAGACAAGTGCTATATAAATATTTGTGTAATGAATGAATGACTGATCCAGGAACAAAAGGCTCATCGTCAGAAGAGAAGGTTGGCATATCTGCCAGTTACCCCTGGTGGACTGTTTCTGTTGGATATGTATTATGCTAATATATGTATAGGATTAACTAGCATTTAGAGTGTGCAACAGCAATACATGTCTCATTAACTTTTAAAAACTAACTAGAATGAGTGTTTACAAAAATCACTTAGGACAGTGTAAAAATTTATACACCAAATAGTTTGTATTCTTAACCAAATTTTAAAACTAGCAGCACACAGGCTAGGATGAGTTATCATTGTATACATATTTGAAACTATGTGGGACACTGGCTGATGAAAGAAGGTAGCATACTAATGTCATTGGCTGGGGGAGAGAAGGGATATTTACAGCAGAAAGTCAGAAGTAATTCACCTAGGTAAAGATTGCTTCTGCCAATAATGTGCTCATGGAAACTCATCCCTGAGACTTACAAAGAACAGATATTATAAGGTAATATCTTTAAATCTCAAGGTTGGTGGGGACCCCATTGAGAAGAGTGCCTATTTGCTCCTGAGCTATGAATTGACCCAGGAAAACAAAGATGATGGGCAAATATATTTTTACTGATGTCAGAAGAGAATAAAGGAAAACTATAAATATATTTAGCAAGCAAACTGTTCACTGCCTACAGCAGTCACCTACTCTTTCTCTTATATATGAAGTCTCAATCAATATATTAAAATCATAACTCTTCAATCCATACTCCCTTTAAAGCATATACTCTTTTAAAGTGAGAAAACTGTTCTTTGCTTAAAATGGTATATAAAAGAATCAAAGAGCAAAAGCTGGAACCAGAAAACCTGTATTCAAATCCTAGTTTTCCACTTACTATTTGACCAAGTCACTTCCTATAGTAAGGGATTACTGCTAAATTTGCTGAATGTGATAATAGTATGTGCCTATATAAATAAAATAAAAGAGTCCTTATGTCTAAGACATACAAACTGAGAAATTTAAAGTGAAATGTTATGTCTGGATTTCACTTTAAAACACTCCCTCCACCTCACCCTCTCTCCACAAAAAATGTGATGGGGAAACAGAGAAAACAGGATTGGCAAAACTGAGTACCGGGAAGTTTGTTAACTAATTATATCAACTTTTGTGTTTAAAATTTTCCATCATAAGAAGTTTAAAAAATATAAATTTGACATCTCAGTCACCCAAAGGGCTAAAAGCTAATTTCTCTTTCCCTTAAAAACGCTGTTCACCAGATTGAAAATGTCACCTGCTCTCTATTACATTCAGTTGTGCTCACTGATATGTTTCATTTTAGATGGTATAACTTTTCCAGGTCTCTCAGATATAAACTCTGCAAGAGGCTGTTTTGTTTACGTATACTCATTTTATTAGTCACATAAGTGATCAAAGACTGTTGCTTGACTATGTATTATTTTAACAAAAATAATACCTACCCCTATAGAATTGCTATAAAACTATATTTAGAAAACAAATGTAAAAGTATTTTTAAAAATGAGGCTCCATATAAGTGCTTCTTCATTATAATTATTATTGGAAATTTAAATCCTTTGCCTTATTTTTAAACATCACACCAAAACTGGATATTATGCATCACTTTATGGAGATTCCTCTTGTCTCATTCTAACTAGAATGAGTTTTTAAAAGAATCACTTAGGAAAATGTAAAAATTTATACACTAAGTTTCTATTCTTACCCTAATTTTAAAACTAGCTGCACATAGGCTAGGAGGAGTTATCACTGTATATATATTTGAAACTATATTTATTGCCCAGATTCAGAATATTTCAAAGTCAACTGCACTACAGCTGACCAATGATACAAATCCATTTTTGATTCAAATATTATTTTCTAAAGTTATCCAAATAGTACATTTAAGGAACTTTCAAGACATTCAATAGGAAACAAATTTCATTTCATAAGCAAAGGATGCACCAAAGTTTCCTAGGCAAGACATAGGAAAAACAAAACCTTGGAAAAATATTTTTCCCAGAGAATATACAGTCAACACAAAATGTATCAAAACAAACAGAAAATGTTTAACCTGAAGAGACAATTTTGTCTTCCCAATAGACAAAATTCTAAGTGAGTAAGACAGATGACTGCCAACAGACTGAATTTCTCAGATTATGGAAATAAAATAATGTATTACTTGCATGAAGATCTCTTTCTAGGAATTGATGTTTTCCATTATTGAAACCTAGTGCTGTGAATTATGGGACTCCCCTTGCTATCATTTTGTGCTCAATACACAATCTGTGATAGGCTTAGATGGCTAGCTTACAAGGAAGGAAATAATGAATAAAAATAATAATAATGTGTTATTTAATAAGTATTATTCCAGGCATTTGATATAAATCATCTCATTTATGCCTTGTAGTACTCTCTTGAGATAGAAATTTCCAGGTGTTGCTCAATGAGACAGAGGTGATGCCTCCTGGAGAAGGGTAATGGCTGCATAGGCAGTTTCCTTAGTGAAGTCACTTCTGGTTCTCTCTCATAAGCTCTGATATATGATTTTATCAACAAACTGAGTGAGGCTTTCTCTCAGAAGTACATTAACCAACCACACAGATACTAAGTAGATTACAAATCCATAAATTTTCAATGTGAAATAAAATTGTCAAGGGGTTCACAACACTAAAGTTGCAGATCTGTACATTCTTTGCTCACAGGGAAGCGGCACTAAAAGTCAAATTGTAATAAGGATGGTATTTTGTTAATTTATAGCAAAATAAAACTGTAAAGCAGATCAAGAGTTCATTCTCTTTCTATATGTTATCCACCAACAAAGTCAAATGTAAATAAAATGATGAGTATAAATAAAACTGTAAAGCAGATCAAGAGTTCATTCTCTTTCTATATGTTATCCACCAACAAAGTCAAATGGAAATAAAATGATGAGTATAAATTCATAGCAAGAAAACACAAACAATAGAACAACAGTTCTTCAGGACAGTTAGCCTGATAAAAACAATGATTGGATACCCTTACCTAAGACACTCTCTTCTGGCAAACACTGATGACATAAACATAGCACTGAGAGGACAGGCATTCTGGGATGTATATGCAGAGTGAAGAAAGGATAAAAATTTGAAAAAGAAAAAAACAAACACACGGCTCATTCACTTGTGTAAATCATGTATAATAAATCACAGTTCTATTTCGTCTACATTGCTAGAAAAATTAAAATTTTTTATCACGATTAAGACAAAATCAGGCCGGGCACAGTGGCTCACCCCTGTAATCCCAATACTTTGGAAGGCCAAGGCCAGTGGATCACTTGAGGCCAGAGGTTTCAGACCAGCCTGGCCAACATAGTGAAACCTGATCTCTACTAAAAATACAAAAATTAGCCGGGCATGGGTGGCGCATGCCTGTAATCCCAGGTACTCGGGAGGCTGAGGCATGTGAATCACCTGAACCAGGAGGGGAAGGCTGTAGTAAGCCAAGATCACAATCTGGGTGACAGCGTGACAATCTGTCTCAAAAATAATAATAATACTAAAAATTAAAAAATGTGAGAGACTATAATTATCTTAAATTTGTCAAATACTTTTCTGTATCCATTAATATGATTATATAATTTTTCTTCTTTGGCCTACTGGTGTGATATATTGATTCTGGATGGGGAATCAACCTTATATACCTGGAATAAATTCTACTTGGAAATAGTGTATAATTTTTTTTATACATTGTTGGATTCAATTTGCTAATATTTTGTTCAGAATTTTTGCATCTGTGTTATGAAAGACATTGATCTGTTGTTTTCCTTTCTTGTAACATCTGTGTCTGGTTTTGGTATTAGGGCAATGTTGGCCTCCTAGAATGAATTAGAAAATATTTACTGTGCATCTATTTTCTGGAAGAGAATATAGATAATTGGTATAATTTCTTCCTTAAATGTTTGGTAGACTTCACCAGTGAATCCATCAGGGCCTGGTTTTTCTCTTTGGGCAAGATATTATTAATTCCACTTTTAAATAGATACAGGCCTGTTCTAATTGCCTAAGATATTATTAATTCCATTTTTAAATAGACATAGGCCTATTTCTCCTATGAGTTTTGGTAGATTGTGTCTTTCTTAGAATTAGATCATTTCATCTAGGTTATCAATTCGTGAGCACAGTTGCTCATATTTCTCCACTATCCCTTTAATATCCATGGAATAAATAGTGATGATCCCTCTTCCATTTCTGATATTAGTAATTTGTGTCTTCTTTTTCTCTTAGTTAACCTGGCTAGAGTTTTATCAAGTTTTTTGATCTTCTCAAAGAATTAGTTTTTGGTTTTGTTGACTTTTTTTCTATTTCCTCTTTTCAATTTCATTGGCATTTGCTCTAATTTTTATTTCTTTTCTTCTGCTTACTTTGGGTTGAAATATATTCTTCTTTTTCTAGTTTTCTAACTGGAAGCTTAAATTACTGATTTTAGATTTTTCTTTTCTAATATATGCATTCAGTACTATAAATTTCCCTCTAAGCACTGATTTCACTGCATCCTACAAATTTATAAGCTGTATCTTAATTTTTATTTAGTTTGAGCTATTTTGAAATTTTAAATTTCTCTTAAAACTTCTTCTCTGACCTATGTGTTATTTAGAAGTGTATTGTTTATTCTGCAATAAACAATTCTTTATTTTGAAGTTTTCTAGCTTTCTTTCTGTTACTGATTTCTCATTTAATTCTATTGATAGCATATTTTGTATGATTTCTAGTCTTATAATTTGTTAAATTGTGTTTTATGATCCAGAATGTGGTCTATCTTGATGAATATTTTATGTGAGCTTGAGAATGGAATTTTGTTTTGAATGAAATAGTTAATAAATGTCAATTAGATCCAGTGGAATGATGGTGCTGCTCAGTTCTGCTATATCTGTACTGATTTTCTGCCTGCTGGATCTGTCAATTACTGTTAGATGGGTGTTGAAGTCTCCATCTCTAATACACTATTTTTCACTGCAGTTCTATTGGCTTTAGCCTCATATTTTGACGCTCTCTTATTAGGTGCATACACATTAAGGTTTGTATGTCTTCTGGGAGAACTGACACTTCCATCATTATAATGCTAGAATGTAATGTAATGCTCCTCTTTATCCTTGATCTGAAGTTGACTTTGTCTAATATCAATTTAGCTACTGCAGCTTCTTTTCGTTAGTGTTAACATGGTATATGTTTCTCCATCACTTTACTTTTAATCTATAGGTGTCTTAAATTTAAAGCGGATTTTTGGTAGACAACATATAGGTAGTTGGATCTTGTTTTCTGATTGAGTCTCTTTTTCTGTTTTTGTTTTTTAGACAGGGTCTCACTCTGTCACCCAGGGTGAGTGTCATGGCTCACTGCAGCCTCGACCTCTTGGGCTCGCTCAGGAGATCCTCCTGCCTCAGTCCCTCCCTGCCTTGCCTGAGTTGCTGGGCCTTTAGGCATGTGCCACCATGCCTAGCTAAGTCTCTATATTTTAACTGATATAATCAAACTATTGACATTTAAAGTGATTATGTATATAGCTGGATTGATATCTACCATATTTGTTACTGTTTTCTATTCATTGTCCTTGTCCTTAGTTTCTTCTTCTTCTTTTTTTTTTTTTTGTCTTCCACTTTTTCCTCTCTTTTCTGGTTTTATTTTGTAAGATTCCATTTTTATCCTTTCTTAATATATCAATTATACATCTCTTTTTAAACCTTTTTGGTGATTGTTCTTGTGTTTGCAATAAATATTTACAATCAATCCAAGTCCACTTTCTTTTTTTTTTTTTCAAGATGGAGTCTTGCTCCGTCACCCAGGCTGGAATGCGATGGTGTGATCTCCAGCTCACTGCAACCTCCGCCTCCCAGGTTCAAACAATTCTCCTGCCTCAGCCCCCCGAGTCGCTGGGATTACAGACGCACTCCACCACACCCTGCTAATTTTGTATTTTTAGTAGAGATGAGGTTTTGCCATGTTGGCCAGGCTGGTCTCGAACTCCTGTCCACAAGTGATCCGCCCGCCTCAGCCTCCCAAAGTGGTGGGATTATAGGCATGAGCCACCATGCCCAACCAACACGTTATTTTTTTGACACATCATACCCACATATACATGGCAAATGGTAATTAGAAAACAAAACAAAGAGGACATCAGCAAGACAGTGGAATAGGAAGCTCCTAACTTTCCTTAATCCCACAAAAACACAGAATAAACACCTAGACATGAATTAATTCCCTTTGAGAGAAATCCAGAAACTAGTTGAGAGACTCCTACCTAGTGGGCATTGCAGCTGAGACACACTAGTGCCATAAATCTAACCCTGGGCACAGTGCCTTGTAATTGGTAGGGAACCCCCAACTCCCAACTTCTCCATAAAGAGCAAAGAATTTGGACTACACATCTACTCCCCTAACTTTTACAGTTAGCACCTGAGGGGCTAGCTCCTAAATCACCTAGCTCTGAGAGATGATGAGGCTCACCATTCTCAAGTCCCCAGGGACCACAGAAAACAAAAAGGTGGTTTTAAATGGGTACAGGAATATTTCCACAGGCTATTCCCTCTGGCTCAGTGCAGACAGAGCAGGCAATAATGCCCAGCTGCCAGTATTTCCATGGAAAGAGTTAGACTACACATCTAACATCCAGACTTTTCCAGTTGCTGCCTGAGGGTCTAACTTCTAACCAGCCTGCATCTAGGAGGTGAGAGAGCAGACAATGAGTAGTCTTCTGGGAGCCTGAATAGGTATGTGGGCACCTCCTGCAGCTCCTTCCCGGGGCTCACTCCAGAGACAGAAACAAGCCTCCACTTAAACTGCTTGTCTCTCAGAGTTATCAGCCAGCATTTGCTAGGCCCCTGGAGGTGACAGACAGCAAAGTAATGGTTTGAAAAGTGTGCAGTTTGAGAGTGCAGGTATTTGCCCCAGCTACCCTTCCTGGCTCAGTGCTGAACAAATGATGATAAACTCCAGCTCAGAGCTTCTACTTGAGGAGAGAAAGGATTGGATTACACACCTAACATCCCAACGTTTCCAGCTGCTACAGGAGGGACTGGCTCCTGTCTTGACTGTTTCAGGACACTAATGGGACTTGGCATACTCTAGTCTTCTGGGGGTCAATAAGAACAAAGATGATGGTCTGTATGACAATAAAGATTTGAGAGGCTTGGGAGGTTGAGGCGGGCAGATTGCCTGAGCTCAGGATTTTGAGATCAGCCTGGGTAACACAGTGAAACCCTTTCTCTACTAAAATACAAAAAAATTTAGCCGGGTGTGGTGGCGTGCACCTGTAGTCCTATCTACAGGGGAGGCTGAGTCAGGAGAATTGCTTGAACCCAGGAGGCGGAGGTTGCAATGAGCTGAGATTGTGCCAGTGCACTCCATCCTGAGCAACATAGCAAGACTCCATCGCCAAAAAAAAAAAAAAAAAAGATTTGAAAGGCATCCAGTACCTCTGGCTGGACTGACTGGTGAGTTTCTTCTATATTAGGCCAGTCTGTGAAGACTGGGAGAGGTGGTTGTTTAATGTGCAGAAACCAATATACAGTCAAGAAAAGTAAAGAAATAAAAAAAATGTTCTAAACAAAAGAAAAAGATAAATCTCCAGAGATTGACCCTAATGAAATGGGGATAAATGATTTACCACATGGAGAATTCAAAATAATGGTCATAAAGACGCTCACAGGGCCGGGTGCATTGGCTCATGCCTGTAATCCTAACACTTTGGGAAGCCGAGGCAGGCGGATCACCTGAGGTCAGGAGCTCAATACCAGCCTGACCACATGTTGTAAAACCCCCGTCTCTACCAAAAACACAAAAAAAATTAGCTAGGTGTTGTGGCACACACCTGCAATCCCAGTTACTTGGGAGGCTGAGGCACGAGAATCGCTTGAACCCAGAAGGTGGAGCTTGCAGTGAGCTGAGATCACACTGCTGTGCTCCAGCCTGGGCAACAGAGCAAGACTCTGTCTCAAAAAAAAAAAAAAAAAAAAAAATCTTTGTTTCAAGATGGCCGAATAGGAACAGTTCCAGTCTACAGCTCTCAGTGGGAGTGACGCAGAAGATAGGTGATTTCTGCATTTCCACCTGAGGTACCAGGTTCATCTCACCAGGCCTTGTTGGACAGTGGGTGCAGCCCATGGAGTGTGAGTTGAAGCAGGGCTAGGCATCACCTCACCTGGGGAAGTGCAATAGGTCAGGGAATTCCCTTTCCTAGCCAAGGGAAGCCGTGACAGATGGTAGCTGGAAAATCAGGACACTCCTGCCCTAATACTGCACTTTTCCAATGGCCTTAGCAAATGGCACACCAGGAGATTATATCCTGCGCCTGGCTCAGCGGGTCCCACGCCCACGGAGCCTTGCTCACTGCTACCACAGCAGTCTGAGATCCAATGGCAAGGTAGCAGCGGGGCTAGGGGAGGGGCATCTGCCATTGTTGAGGCTTGACTAGGTAAACAGCACTGCCAGGAGGCTTGAACTGGGTGGAGCCCACCACAGCTCAAGGAGGCCTGCCTGCCTCTGTAGACTCCACCTCTGGGGACAGGGCATAGCTGAACAAAAGGCTGCAGAAACTTCTGCAGACTTAAATATCCCTGTCTGACGGCTTTGAAGAGAGCAGTGGTTCTCCCAGCACAGAGTTTGAGATCTGAGAATGGACAGACTGCCTCCTCAAGTGGGTCCCTGACCCCTGAGTAGCCTAACTGGGAGGCACCATCCAGTAGGGGCCAACTGACACCTCATACGGCCAGGTGCCCCTCTAAGACGTAGCTTCCAGAGGAAGGATCAGATAGCAACATTTGCTGTTCTGCAATATTTGCTGTTCTGCAGCTTCTGCTGGTGATACCCAGGCAAACAGAATCTGGAGTGGACCTCCAGCAAACTCCAACAGACCTGCAGCTAAGGGTCCTGGCTGTTAGAAGGAAAACTAACAAACAGAAAGGACATCGACACCAAAACCCCATCTGTACATTACCACCGTCAAAGACCAAAGGTAGATAAAACCACAAAGACGGGGAGAAACCAGAGCAGAAAAGCTAAAAATTCTAAACATCAGAGTGCTTCTTCTCCTCCAAAGGAATGCAGCTCCTCGCCAGCAATGGAACAAAGCTGGACAGAGAATGACTTTGATGAGCTGAGAGAAGAAGACTTTAGACGATTGGTAATAACAAACTTCTCCAAGCTAAAGGAGGATGTTCGAACCCATCGCAAAGAAGCTAAAAACCTTGAAAAAAGATTAAACAAATGGCTAACTAGAATAAATAGCATAGAGAAGACCTTAAATGACCTGAGGGAGCTGAAAACCATGGCATGAGAACTACATGATGCATGCACAAGCTTCAGTAGCCGATTCGATCAAATGGAAGAAAGGGTATCAGTGACTGAAGATCAAATGAATGAAATGAAGCAAGAAGAGAAATTTAGAGAAAAAAGAGTAAAAAGAAATGAACAAAGCCTCCAAGAAATATGGGACTATGTGAAAAGACCAAATCTACGTCTGATTGCTGTACCTGAAAGTGACGGGGAGAATGGAACCAAGTTGGAAAACACTCTTCAGGATATTATCCAGGAGAACTTCCCCAACCTAGCAAGGCAGGCCAACATTCAAATTCAGGAAATACAGAGGATGCCACAAAGATACTCCTCGAGAAGAGCAACCCTAAGGCACAAAATTGGCAGATTCACCAAGGTTGAAATGAGGGAAAAAATATTAAGGGCAGCCAGAGAGAAAGGTCGGGTAACCTACAAAGGGAAGCCCATCAGACTAACAGCAGATCTGTCAGCTGAAACTCTACAAGCCAGAAAAGAGTGGGGGCCAATATTCAACATTCTTAAAGGAAAGAATTTCCAACCCAGAATTTCATATCCATCCAAACTAAGCTTCATAAGTGAAGGAGAAATAAAATCCTTTACAGACAAGCAAATGCTGAGAGACTTTGTCACCACCAGGCCTGCCTTACAAGAGCTCCTGAAGGAAGCCCTAAACATGGAAAGAAACAACCAGTACCAGCCACCACAAAAACATGCCAAATTGTAAGGACCATCAGCATTTTAAAGAAACTGCATCAATTAATGGGCAAAATAACCAGCTGATATCATAATAACAGAATCAAATTAACACATAACAATATTAACCTTAAATGTAAATGGGCTAAATGCCCCAATTAAAAGACAAAAGACACAGACTGGCAAATTGGATAAAGAGTAAGGGCCCATTGGTGTGCTGTAGTCAGGAGACCCATCTCTCATGCAAAAAGCTCCATAGGC
>NW_022681014.1:0-47822 GCF_009764315.1 Trachypithecus francoisi | reverse complement strand
CCAGCCCCACATCCACTCAAGGGCATCCCAAGCCCATTCCTCCTTCTTCAGAAGGCACTGCCAGCTGCACCCAGTGAGTTATTATTTCTCTCATCTCCAAATAAAACAAAAAGCACAGTTGCTTTTTTTGTGTGAGACACAGTCTCACTCTGTCACCTAGGCTGGAGTACAGTGGCGCAATGTCGGTTCACTGCAACCTCCGCCTCCTGGCTTCAAGTGATTCTCATGCCTCACCCTCCCTAGTACCTGAGATTACAGAAGTGTACCGCCACAGCTGGCTAATTTTTGTTTTTTTAGTAGAGACGGGGTTTCACCATGTTAGCCAGGCTGGTCTTGAACTCCTGACCTCAAGTGATCCACCCGCCTCGGCTCCCCTAAATGCTGGTTTTACAGGTGTGAGCCACCTCACTCGGCCTAAAAGGCACAATTTCTTTGACCCACTTTCTTCTCCACTGTTTCTCGCCTTCCATTCACAAGAAAATTCCTCAAAATTTTTCCTTCACTTGCCTGCGATTTGTCTCCTTCTTCCGGCTCATAAACCGACTCCAATGAGCCTCTGCCCTCACCACTCCGTGGGAGCTGCACTTGCCAAGGTCGCGGTCACCTCTTTGTTGCTAGGTCCAGCCATGCCCGTTGTCAGGGCGACAGAGGTGCTGCCTGCAGTTTCCCCAGCATATTAAAACATATGTCCAGAAAACAATTTATACAAGAATGTTCATAGCACTTTTATTCATAATACGAAAAACTGGAAACATTCAAGCATCTGTCAATACAAGAATGGATCACTAAACTGTGATACGTTCATTCCATGGAAAGCCTAAAGGAACAAACTGTTGACACACAAAACAACACGGCTGAATCTCAAAAACCTTTTGAGTGCAATAGGAGCCATACACAAAAGAGTGTGAGAAAAAAGATAAATAATCATGGTCTCAAGAAATGCAGAGCAGAGAGCCCAGAGGCAAAGACTCACAGGGCAGCGGATCGGTCCCAAACTGTGGGGACCTAATTAAGAAACTCCTGCTGGATTTTGCCCAGCTCCATTTCCAAACTATTGTGGGTCAGTGACTTCTTTATCCCTTCCTTGTTCCCTCATTTGGAACTAGAATCACTGTAGTTGTTATTCCATGTCTGTCCCGTCATTTCACATTAGGGGCAGATAAGCTGTTCGTTCAGTTTCACAGGTCGACGGAGGAAAGGGAATTATGTCAAGGATCTGTACCTAATGGACACCCTCAGAAGCCTCATCCACACCTGGTGTGGATGTTTTAAATGAGATTTTAAACTTTTCATCTGATGTGCTCTTAATGACATTTTTCATGTTGAACTAATGCTTTCATGACATGAAATTGGGAAATCTTAGGGGAGAGGGTGAATGCATTTCGCAGTTGGGGGAATGTGAATACTGCAGTAGATGGAATTTCTGAAACGGTCCCTAAACATGCCACACCCTTGTCTCTAAAGCCCGTTAAGGTGATGAGACACCATTCCTGTGATTATGTTGTTATATGCCAGTTATATGACTTTAAGCTGGTGAGGTTACCTGCATGAACTGGATCTAAATACATCACTCCATACATGACAACTTTCTGGGACTGGTTGGAGAAGATGAAGTCAGAGAAGGTAGGAGCTTGAGAAAGACTCCATGAGTTATTATTGGTTGATGATGGAAAAGACAGGTAAGGAGGAAAGCAGGTGGCCTCTGGAGTCAGAGTGTCTCCTGGTTGACAGTCAGCAAAGACAAAGGACCCTCAGTTCCCCACAAACAAGAATAGGAACTCTTTCAATATCTGTATTGAACTTTGAAAAGTAGCTTGAGCTCTAGAAAAAAACACAGCCAGCCCATTCCTGGATTTTAGCCTCACATGACTCTGATCAGAGAACCCAGCCACTTCATTCCAGACTTCTGTGGTTTCAAACCACTGGTTTGTGGTAATGTGATAAATGGCAGCAAGAGAAAACTAGTACAGGTGTCTGTCTCTCCTCTTGAATTTCAATTTCAGATACATGGATGCTAACCCCTCTAAGAGAAAAAAATCAGTCAACCAATCAATGAAAAAAAAATATTGCCCTCAGCTTTATGTGGCTGTTCCAGAGCCCTTGTCACCTGAAGAAGACAATGAGGGGTATTTCAGGCATGTGAAGAGTGTGGCTTTACTGTTATCAATCACATTTCTGAAAGAATAAAAATGGTTGAGGTCAGGCCATGGCTCATGTCTGTAATCTTAGCACTTTGGGAGGCCAAGGCAGGTGCATCACTTGAAGTCAAGAGTTACAGACCAACCTGGCCAACATGGAGAAAGCTTGTCTCTACTAAAATCACAAAAATTAGCCAGGCATGGTGGCAGGCGCCTTGACATTGTTACTGCCTTGACAGAAAGATGCAAAAATTTTTAAAAGACAAATAAATAGAGTGAAAGCTGTAGCTCTGTGAGGCTCAAATAATATCTCATTCAAGTCACAATGAACATTCTCATTCAAGTCACGATGAACATTCTCATTCAAGTCACAACGAACATCTAGCAATCGTTCTGAACACCATATAATTCACTTAACACATTTTGCCCAAAAGCCCAACACATCTTAATGACCAACACCCATATGGAGCCAAGAAACAGACAATCATTTTTAAATTATCACCTGTGACTCCATCAGCTCTACACACTTATTTTTTAAATGTTATTCATTTATTTATTATTTTTATTTTTTGTAGAGATGGGATCTCACTATGTTGCCCAGGTTGATCCAGAAACAGACCCACACAAATTTCAGAAATCAGATGACAATACAGTCAGTCGATTTATGAAAAAAAGTGCCACACGGTGCAGAAGGAAAAGGATGGTCTTTTCAATAAATGGCGCTGGATCAAGCAGACACATCCATGTGGCAAATACTGAATCACAGCCAAGTGGGGTGGCTCACGCCTGTAATCCCAGCACTCTGGGAGACTGAAGCGGGCAGATTACTTGAGCCCAAGATTTCAAACCAACCTGGGAAACATGTTGAATCCCCATCTCTACAAAAAAATAGGAAAATTAGGCAGGCATGGTGGCGCACGCCTACACTCGCAGCTACTCAGGAGGCTGAGGTGGGAGGATCGCTTGAGCCAGGAGATGGAGGTTGCAGTGAGCTGAGATGCTGCCACCACACTCTAGCCTGGGCACTAGAGTGAGGCCCTGTCTGAGAAAAAAAAAAAAAAATGCAAAATCTAAAATAAAATTCTTATAAGGTTAACACACAAAATGTATTCATACTCTCAGGTTAGGCGTTGATTTCTTAAACAGGACACAAAAAGTAGTAACCATAAAGGAAAACATTGATAAAGTATAATTTCATCAAAATTAAGAATCTCAGACTGGGTGCAGTGGCTCATGCCTATAATCCCAATACTTTGGGAGGCTGAGGCAGGTGTATTATTTGAGCCTAGGAATTCCAGAACAGCCTATGCAACGTGGCAAAACCCCATCTCTACTAAAAATACAGAAAAGAGCTGAGTGTGGTCGTGCTCCCCTGGAGGTCCCAGCTACTTCCGGCTGAGGCAGGAGCATCACGTAAGCCTTGGGAGGTCAAGGTTGCAGTGAGCTGTGATTGTGCCACTGTACTCCAGCCTGGGCAACAGAGTGAGAGTCTGTCTCAAAAACAAACAAAAAAAGAGAATCTCCATTCATGAAAAAACACCATTAAAAGAGTAAAAAGGCAAGCTACAGATTGGAAAAAGGGAAAGGCAATACATATATATCCTAGAAAGGACGCATATCCAGAATAAAGTATTACAAATCAACAGAAAAACAAGCATATCCATGAAGACCAGATAAAAAGATTTAACAGGCCCTTCACAAAACAGGACATATAAATGCCAACAAAAGATACTCAATCTCAACGAAACCACAGTGATAATATTACTACACCCCTACAAGAATGGCAAAATAATTTTTAAATGCCAGGCATCAGCAAGGACGTGGGGTAACAAGAATATCCCTGTTAAATGATTCAACCACTTTGGGAAAATGTTCAACAATATGTAATACTAAAGTTTTATCATTCATATACATCTGAAACCAACAATGTCACTCCTACAAATATGCCCCAGTCTAGTAATGCTCTATTTCTTGATCTGTGGTGGTTCACTTGGTAAAAATTCATTACCTTTTGGATTTTTGTTTTCTTTTTGTTTTTGTTTTTGAGACAGGGTCTCACTCTGCCATCCAGGTCGGAGTGCAATGCCATGATCATGGCTCACTGCAATCTCAGCCTCCCGGGCTCTGGTGATCCTCCCACCTCAGCCTACCGGGTAGCTGGGACTACAGGCACACACCACCACACACAGCTAACTTTTGTATTTTTAGTAGAGCCAGGGTTTTGCCACATTGCCCAGGCTGGTCTGGAAATCCTGGACTCAAGTGATCTACCCACCTTGGCGTCCCAAAGTGCTGGGAACACAGGTGTGCTCTACTGCGCCCGGACCACTTGCACTTTTAAAATAGTGAACTTCTTCTGTATACTTCAGTACCTTTTCAAAGATTTCTTTGACGCAAAGTTCTCAGAAATCTTAAAGCTAGCATTTCAGAATAGAAAAAAATAGCTTCCAGTTCACTGGTGAAGTTTTACTAATAAAATTTAAAAACAAAGAAGGATGAACAACACTGTAACCCAAAGAAAAGATACCACTTGAGAAAAGACTTCTTTTCGAAAGCAGCTCTAGCAGCAAAAGACAGGAGGAAAGCAAGGAAACCATGTCAAACGTCTGGGTTAACTCTTCAGTGAAAGGACGCCAAATGAGATGATCTAAGAAGCCAGAAAGAAAGACAGACAGACAGACACAGGGAAATCACAGCAGCTCTTTGCAGTGCAAACACCAACCCCACAATCCATCCGACCGGAAATCCTGCGGTTAATTTGAGGCTTGCCCCGCTAGTCATGAGGTGATTTGGTGATGGCCACAAACGCTCCTCATGTGCATCCTGGATCTGGCACACCTGGCTTCCCCATCACCAGCCTGGAGACACCGCCAGGAGCAGAATCCCCGAGGCCAATAAAGACTCCAACTTTGCAAGCAGAGGGAACCGATTTCTGGACCCGAAGGTGGGGTCCGGGGTCAGTGTCCTCTACGGGATACAGGAGGACGTGCCCCCGAAGCTGCTCCGTCCCTCCACCGCCTGCGATGCCATAGAACACCCGCCAGCCAGTTTCTTCCCCAGCGCACACCAGAGGTGGGCTGCGGGCGGCAGCAGCAGGGGAAGAATGGAGCTCAGGGAACTCAGGCCCCGGCCGTGCACCCCCCACACCCACCACGCCTCGCGCAACAAAACTTGCCACGGCAGCGCCTCGACCCAGCTGTGCGCCTGCGGGTCCCGAATTCACCGCAGGCCCCGCCGGGCGTGGCGCCCTCACCTCGGAAAGGCTGGGTGGACTTCGCTGTAACTTCCCATCCAGAGGGCAGCCGGCAGCCGCGTCGCCGCGCCTAGGCCCAGCTCCTGGCGCAGCAGGTCGCCAGTCCCGCGTTCCAAAAGCGCCATGCTCACTCAGAAGCTCAGGCAGCCTCGCGACCCTCACCTACCCCTCCCAGTACCACCGCGGTCTCAAACACCAGCCAGCCCGGGGGCCGGGTCCAGCCCGCGACTGGCGCCTCAGGATGGCGTCAGAACCCAAGGCACAGGCACAGCGGGGTCTTAAAGGGACCGGGGCCGCCTCTACTGCATCAGGGTTCCAGCAGGTTAGGGGCCTCGCGGGCCCAGAAAAGGAGTAACGAGGGGATGGACCTAGTGCAGCAGGGATGGGGAAATCCCTCTCTCTCCTCCGCCTCTCTTTCAAAGCACCAGCCCTCCACTCTGCAAATCGCTGATTTTCGCGTCTGCTTGAACAGCCCCTGTCAGGTTGAAGAGGCAGGAGACATACCCTCTCTGAGGCCAGAAGCCACCCCGCGCTTAGCACTGCAGGCCTGGCGCTGCCACACCGCTCGGAGTCTGACTTCCAGGCCCGGGCACGCGCGGTGCAGAGGCGCAGGCTTCAGAAGGCAGCCCCCAGCAACCCCGAGAGGTGGCCTTAGGTCACTCGCAAAAACAATAACCAACGTGTCATGGCACTTGTAGTTATTTTCCAATTTAAATTTATAACAGATTTTACAGATGGGCTTCCACTGAAATAAGCCTTGGAGATAAAGAAAAACCTTCTTTTAACAAGAATTGGAAATACCAAGAAATAGGAAATAAAGCCATGCCGTCCACCCAGCTAAACTTTGAAAACTTGGTGTTTTATCTAAGGCAAATATTTGCATAACTTTAGGTCATGCCATTATTTAAAATCAATTTCAATTAACAATTTCATTGCAACTGAATCTATCTTGTATCAGCAAACAAAGATACATCCCAGATAATCTACTTCTGCCCTCCTATATTCCATCCATCAGCAAGTCCTACTGGTTTTTACCTTCCAAATTTTCCTTGAATGTGTCCTCTCCTGTCTCCTCCATCAGCACCCTAGTCTAGGCTACCTTCACCTGGGGAGTGGGGGTGGAGGGACTACTGACCTAGTTTCTCGTGGTTTACCCATATCCCCTTTATCGCCTCTCTAATCTCATCACAACTGGCAGAGTGGCTTTTTCAGAATATAACGTGACCCTGTCACTTCCCAGCCTAAACCACGTAAACACCTTCCCATTCTCTTAGACGAAACCTCCCAACTAACCAAGCCCTGAATGGCCTTTTCTAAAGGAGGAACAGTATTTCTTGACACATGAAAATGACAGAAAATTCACATTGCAGTGTCCCTAAACAAAGTTGGACTGGAACCCACACCCCTCTGTTCATGCGCTGTTTGGGGCTGCTTTCTCACTACCCCGGCAGAGCCAAGTAGCTGCAACAGAGACTGTGTGGCTGGTTAAAGCAGGAAATATTTACCATTTGGGCTCTTTACAAAAAACAATTTGCCAACCTCTGACCTAGTTCATGAAATCTGTACCTTTTGTTGTTTGCAGATTCCTTTGAGAACTGGACAAGGACACCAGCTCCTCTCCTTGGAGAAACGTGAGCCTGAGCGTGCACACAAACGCACGCAGACTTTTGCACAGATTCAGGGATTCAAGGAGTGCTCAAAGCCCATCCATTCACATGAAGGTCAGGTGAGAGGGCGAGTCAGAGTTCAAGCCCTGGTTTTACATAGGGGGAAACATGATTCCAGAAAGGGGGAGCTACTGGCCCTAGGACACACAGCAAGCCCCAGGGCAAGGGGTGGCGCAGGGAGAGTACCTGGTGCTGGAGCTCCTGCAGCTCCCACCGAGCCTCCAGCCACGAGCGCTCCAGCTCCTGCAGCCCAGTTCACAGCTCCCCGGACTCCTTGCCCACGGCTCTCCGTGCCTCCTCTAGGAGTGCCAGCTTCTGCTCCTTGTCCTCACTGGCAAGCTTCAGGGTGGAGAGGGCAGAGTTCAGCCCTGGGTCCTGGAGTAGTCAGTGGCTCTACACAAAAGCTGCCTCCTCCAGTTCCTGGAGAGGGTCAGGCACTGCCCGCCTATGCGGCCTCTGCCAAGAGCTGAGCCCTCCAGGGCTGGGGCCCAGGCCCTCGGCTGGGAGGGGTAGACCAGTGACTCCAGGAGGAGACCTGGTTTCCAGGGTGATGAGGCAGGTGGGTCTGAGTCTGGACCCAACCCTGCCCGCTGCCCCTCTGCCCCTTTCCCCAATCAACAGGGAGGAAACCTTCCTAAAATGAGCCAGTTGCCAGGCTCTGCTCAGGAGACAGAGGATCCGTATCTGGGCAATTTCCCCAGAACCTTGGGGTTGATGTTAGATTTCAGGGATGGGATTCCATGGGGACTCAGGGCTGGTCCCCCCATGACACCCCACCTGATGTGCTCACTCTGCCTTTTTCACAGCGGCCCGAAGCTCCTCCTTGGAGCGCCACAGGGCCTCGCACTCCTTGGCGCCTTCTCCCAGGCTGCACCTCAGCTCGCCTGCCTCCTGGCACTGCACGTCCCGGCCCTCCTGGCTCTCATGCAGCTCTATGCGGATGGTCCCAGCTCAATCTCAATATCTTCCACTATCCTGTCCCTATTTCTACAGGTGGGGAAATGAAGACCCAGACCCCTTGGGTACCATCACCAGTAAGTGACCAAGATTAGATTCAAACCCAGGCAATATAACCCCAGAGTCAGTGTTCTAGTAACGCACGCGCACAACGAGTAATTGTGTGCGGCTCTGCTTCCACCACCCCCAACCCCGAAGCACCAGAGAGCTGAGTGTTATTAGATTTATGGGGAGTTTGTTGTAGTTTTACATAATCTTCTGATGCGCTGCAGATTTTTGAACAGGCATTCACAGTTCCCTCCAGTTCAGCATTGGAGGCTGCCTGCGGCCTGGTTTCCACCCCCTGGAGTTCATAAAGCCTAATTCCTCCCAGCCAGCCTGGAGGAGGCATTCCTGTCGGATGGATGCGCAGCTCCAGGGAAGACGGGGAGCCTATGGCTGAAGGAGAAGGGCGGTCCGTGTGTGTGGAGAAGAATTTGGGAGGGCCCAGGCCAGCAGCCTCTGACTGTGGGAGCCACCTGGAAAGGCATCTTTTCCCTTTGGGAGCACCCCCTTGGCTAATCTCTGGCTCACACAATCTCTCGGAACTTTTACTGCGGCCCAGTGGGGTTGGGGCTGCTCCCCGGCCATGTGGATGAGGGCCTTTGTCCAGCAAAGGGGCCCTAATTTTCCAGTGGAATCTGATAAGAGGAACTCCTTCTAGTGAGCTAAGAAGAAGCAGACAGAAGGCTCAGAAAGGCCAGGAAGGCAACTCCTCCTCCTGACTGAAGACTTGTTTTGAGCAAGAACTCCCTTCTAAAGGTGAACACTGAGGGGTGGGAGGAGCTCCAGAAGCACCTGGACCCTGGTCACCCTTTCAAGGCAAAAGTCCTTAGGACCCTTATTTGAAAGCATTGACTAGATCCAGAAAGGAGGTTCCAGGCCACTTCCTCCAGCCCTGGAGTGCACTCAGCCATGGCAGCTTGTGCTGGACAAAGATGAGCCCCTTGGAGTGACTCCGCCTCCCTGGAAATGGGACTAGCTGACAGCTTCAGCCCCTTGGACAGGGTGCACAGGGGTGCAGGAGCTGAGCCGGGCACCCTGAGCTGGCTGGAAGTGCTGGTCTTAGGGCACAGGCTGCTGGATTCTTGCTGCCCCTTTATAGAAGGGGTACTGGGGTGCAGAGAGGGTGAGGCATTGGCCCAGGGCCGCATAGAGGGGCAGCGATGAAGCCAGGATGAGCACCTGCCTTCTGACTCGCCAGCCCTGACTCTTTCTACCGCCCTTGCCAGGGGGCACCAGAGCTCCTGGTCAGCAGAGTCATTGCGTTGGCCCAGTTGAGGCCCTGCGGCGAAGAAAGTATGAGTAGGCCCCTGGGCGGGGTCTAGCCAGGACCCAGTGTCCAGTGCCAGCCCTGTATAGTGAGGTGCCCTGTAGGTACTGAGTAGGAAGGGCAGGCAGGCGGGTCTGACAGCAGGGCCCCCAGCACTGGTGCCCCAGACTCCTAGCCTCTGGCCTGTCCTTGGGAAGGTGCCACTGAGCAGCCTCGGCTCCCAGAGCCAGGACACTGCAGCTTCTGTCCACTGGTCAGGCCCCTGGCTAGGTCCCTTCCCCTCCACCATTCCAGGGCTATTTCCAGGGCCCTGTGCATGCCCAGCGCTGTGCAGTGAGCCGGAGTGCTTCCCAAAGGTAACCGTGCCGTTTCCCCATGCGTCCTGGTGCTCAGCAGCATTTTGAAGAGGCTCACGAGTCCCCTCCTGATGAAGAGTGGGAGGCTGACATCTCCCCTGTGGGGGCTCGAGGAGACCAGGGCACAGGAGTGTGAAGGCCCAGCTGGGTGGTGGGAGGGCCTGTGGAGAGGCTGAGAGCTGAGGGACAGGTGGGGTGAGCAGGCAGAGGCAGGGAGAGGGGCAGGCAGAGAGGCAGCAAGCTCTGGGGAGTGGGGATTACAACAGGTGGAAAGGGTGCAGACTGCTGCAGAGGCCAGGGGCTGGGGGTGGGGGGGACTGCAGGCTGTGTTCAGGAGCTTGGGCATTGAGCATGCACTGAGTGGGCATTGAGTGGTTTTAAGCAGGAAGGGATGTGGTCAGGACCACAGTTAAGAAGGTTGCCACTGGGTGTATTGAGTGTGTAGTTCGGTGGTATTGAGTGTGTAGTTCAGTGGTACTGAGTGTACAGTTCAATGGTATTGAGTGTGTAGCTCAGTGGTATTGCGTATACAGTTCAGTGGTATTGAGTGTGTAGCTCAGTGGTACTGAGTGTGTAGTTCAGTGGTATTGAGTATACAGTTCAATGGTATTGAGTGTGTACTTCAGTGGTATTGAGTGTACAGTTCAATGGTATTGAGTGTGTAGTTCAGTGGTATTGAGTGTGTAGTTCAGTGGTATTGAGTATACAGTTCAGTGGTATTGAGTGTGTAGTTCAGTGGTATTGAGTGTGTAGTTCAGTGGTATTGAGTATACAGTTCAGTGGTATTGAGTGTGTAGCTCGTGGTATTGAGTGTGTAGTTCAGTGGTATTGAGTGTGTAGTTCGGTGGTATTGAGTGTACAGTTCAATGGTATTGAGTGTGTAGCTCAGTGGTATTGCATATACAGTTCAGTGGTATTGAGTGTGTAGCTCGGTGGTATTGAGTGTGTAGCTCGTGGTATTGAGTGTGTAGCTCGGTGGTACTGAGTGTGTAGTTCGGTAGTATTGAGTGTACAGTTCAGCGGTATTGAGTGCATAGTTCAGTGGTATTAAGTACATTCGTAATATATGTACTACCATCACCACCATCCATCTCCAGAACCTTTTTATTCTCCCAAACTGCAATTCTGTCCCCATTAAACTGGAACTCCCCATTCCTACTCCCCTGCCCCCAGGAGCCACCACTCTACTTTCTGTCTCTGTGTGCGTGACTACTCTAGGGACCTCCGATAGTTGGAATTGTACAGTATTTATCATTTTGTGACTGGCTTATTTCACCTAGCAGAATGTTCTCGAGACTCATCCATGTGGTACCGTATGTCAGCATTTTCTTCCTTTGCATGACTGAAAGATGTTCCATTGCATGTGTGTGCTACATTTTATCTCTCTTTATTTTATTTTTTTTTGAGACAGGGTCTCGTTCTGTCACCCAGGCTGGAGTGCAGTGGTGCAATCTTGGCTCACTGCAACCCCTGCCTCCTGAGTTCAAGTGATTCCCATGCCTCAGCCTCCTGAGCAGCTGCGATTACAGGTGCCTGCCATGACACCCAGCTAATTTTGTATTTTTAGTGGAGATGGTTTTGCCTTGTTGGCCAGGCTGGTCTCGAACTCCTGACCTCAAGTGATCTGCCCGCCTGGGCCTCCCAAAGTGCTGGGATTACAGACATGAGCCACCATGTTCAACCTTTGCGCATCTTTTTCTCCATCCGTGGACATGGGTTGTTTCCATGATTTAGCTATAGCAAATCCTGCTGCTATGAACACACGGGTACAAATATCCCTTCGAGACCCTGTTTGCAATTATTTAGGGTATATCCCCAGAAGTGGAATTGTTAGATCATATAGTAACTCGATATTTAGTTTTCAAAGAACAACCATACTGTTTTCCGTAGTGGCTGTACCATTTTACATCCCCACCAACAGGGCACAGGGTCCCCATTTCTCCACATCTTGCCAACCCTTATTATTCTGGGCTTTTGTATAGCGGCCAACCTAATGGCTGCGAGGTAGTGTCTCATTGTGGTTTTGTTTTGCATTTCACTAATGGGTACTGATGTTAAGCATCTTTTAATGTGTTTATTAGCCATTTGTGTGTTGTTTTTGGAGAAGTATCTATTGAAGTCCTTTGCCGTTTTTGTAATTGGGCTGTTTGGTTTTCTGTTGAATTTTAGTTCTCTGTGTATTCTGGATATTAATTCCTTATCAGATATGTGATTTGCAAGTATTTTCACTCACTCTGGGTTGCCTTATTACTGTTGCTAGTGCCTTCTATTTTTATCTACGTATCGATTTATTTATAGAGTTGGGTCTTGTTTTGTTGCCCAGGCTGGAGTCCAGTAGCATGATTATAGCTCACTGTAACCTCAAACTCCTGGGCTCAAGGAATCCTCCCACCTCAGCCTCCTAAATAGCTGGGACCACTGGCATGCACCACCGTGTCTTTTTTTTTTTTTTTTAGATGGTAAGTTTCTCTCTTGTCGCACAGGCTGGAGTGCAATGGCACAATCTAAGCTCACTGCAACCTCCACCTCCTGGGTTCAAGTGATTCTCCTGCCTCAGCCTCTTGAGTAGCTGGGGATTATAGGTGCCCACCACCATGCCCAGCTAATTTTTGTATTTTTAGTAGAGACGGGGTTTCACCATGTTGGTCAGGCTGCTCTCGAACTCCTGACCTCAGATGATCCACCCGCCTCGGCGTCCCAAAGTTCTCGAATTGCAGGCATGAGACACCACGTCTGGCTAATTTTTAAATTTTGTGTTAGAGATTGGGTCTCACTATGTTTCCCAGACTGGTCTCTAACTCCTGGCCTCAAGCAATCCTCTCACCTTGACCTCCCAAAGTGCTGAGTTACAGGTGTGAGCCACTGCACCTAGTCAACAGTGTCTTTTAAATGAAGTATCTTTAACTTTGCCACTCAGTATTTACCAGTCACCTGCCTTCCTGGTCCAAAGAAACTTTAAAAAAAAAAAAAAAAAAAGAGTTGGCAAATATCTGAAAATACAATTTGTTTTTAAGAGCCAGGAATGAAGCTGAAGTTTGAGGGCTGGTTCAGTGTGTCTGAAACTGCAAAGCAGCCAGTGAGGTTACTTCCGCAGCCTCCAGCTTTTACCTCTGCTTGTGAGGTTCAGCATCCGCAGCTGTGGTCTGTGAGAGTCATGAATACAGTCTGTGTTTGGAGACCCACAGAGTCAGGGCAACATCTCCGTGCTGAGGGCCAGGAGGATAATGGCTGTTCTCTGGCTCTGGGAGGCAGTAGAGGTCACCTGTCCAGAGCCAGAGGTCCATGGGGGGCTCCAGGGTGGGAGGTCAAGGTATGTGTGAGGAAAGAGCCCCGATTTGGAGCTGGATACACCCAGGTTCTGGTTCCAGCTTTGCCACTAATTTCACCAAGCGACCTTAAATGTTATTTAACATTCTTGGACCTCGACTTCCCCATCTGTAAAAAGCATGTCACTCCCAGGGCTGGTGGCAAGGCCCAGAGCTGGCTAAACATGGGTCGCTGTCCCCCAGCTCTCCCTCATGGTGCCTCTCTCTTTTTCATTTTCCCATTTGTTTGCCTTCCTCCTTCTCCTTTCTCCCTCCTGTTTGTCTCTCGACACCTCTGCTTTCTTACTGAGCACCCAAACTATGTTATTTTCCCTTCCTTTTCCTCTTTCTACTTCCCCTAACCACGGTCTTTATCTTTATCCTGCCGGGAACACACAGCAGCACCCCTGGTGTAGGCTTCAGAGCTGTGTGCCCACGCCAGGAGAGGGGGTGCCAGCCTCCTTTCTGGAATCACACAGGGGTGGCCTGGGACCAGGGACTCAACACAGTGCAGGTGGCTGGCACCACAGGAGATGGAATGTTCCACCCGAGTGCTCTCTTTGCCTGGCACCCCGAAGCGCTTGGGCTGTCCCCAGAGTGAGTCACCAGAGAGCCTGGCCCCAGGCTCAGCAGCTGGCGTGAAAGGCAAGAGGGGCCTCCCCAAGAAGGAATGGCAGAGCAGGGAGAGGCCACAGAGAGGGAGAAAAACACCCACAGAGGGTGCTCTTACCTCTGGCCTGTCCTCCCCAGGGCCACCTGTCCCCTCAAGGCGGTTTCCCCCTCTGTGTCCTGGCACACAGATGATGTGATAGAGTGGCAGAGCCTGCCCTGGGCTTCTCAGCAGTGCACAGCAGAGCGCACTTGGGAATCAGCCAGCCCTGAATGCAGGGCTCACGGACCCTCCGTGTTGTCACCTGTGGCGTAAGAGGCAGCAGTACCCTTTCCCAGGGCGGCAGGGAAGATCAGATGAAGGAGCTCAGGTAAAAAGGTGGGCAGCCCACCTCTGTACACAGCGGATTCCGGCACACAGCCTATCCCAGCACACAGCTGATCCCGGCACCCAGTGGATTCCGGCACACAGCCCATCCCGGCACCCAGCGGATTCCCGCACACAGCGGATCGCGGCACACAGCCTATCCCGACACACAGCTGATCCCGGCACCCAGCGGATCCCGGCACACAGCCTATCCCGACACACAGCCGATCCGGGCACCCAGCGGATCCCGGCACACAGCGGATTCCGGCACTCAGCCTATCCCGGCACCCAGCGGATCCCAGCACACAGTGGATCTGGGCACACAGCCCATCCCGGCACCCAGCGGATCTCGGCACACAGCCGGCAGCAGTAAGGGGAACTCTTCAACATCACCAGACCCCCCTGCCCTGAGAAAGGGGCTCCTGGGCCTACAGCGAAGGTCTGCCTCCTACTCTGGAAGGGCCGCTTGGGGACAGGCCCGGACTGTCTCCTCACAGCCACCTGCTCCCTGTCCTCTGCCTGCCTCCTTCCCCATCTGGCCGCTGCTCATCCAGGAAGGTCGGGGGTGTCGGGACCTCCCTCCTGGGTCACGCGCTAGGCCTGCCTGAGAGCAAAGGCCACGCCCCGGCACCCCGCAGGGCCCTGGTGCGGGCGCACCAGGCTTCTGGGCCCTGCAGCAGCAGTGCCTGGCTCTGGCACGAGCTGCACCAACTTCCTGTTGGGTGCTGTGGTCCCAAGGCGCATGCTTTGCAGCAGATGTGTGACTTGCCGTTCCCCGGAGTGGTCGGAAAATGGCCTTGTCTCCGGTCGTTCCCCTTCAAGAGCAGGTACCCGGGGTGCTTCAGGGATCACGTTTTCCAGGATGGGTTTTCTGTCTGATGGGTGGGCAGCCCCAGCTCCCTGAGCAGAGTTAGATGCCCCCGTAATGTCCAGTGTTAACTGTGCCAGCCTGAGCCCCAGAGCCTCTGAGCCCCGCATGCCCCCTAGGGATTGGCCTCAGCCTGGGGTGAGCTGACCCCAAAGACACGCTGCCCAATGCAGCCCTGCCCTTCACTGCTTCCTGTTGCTGCTGCTGGGCAGAGTGGGCCTGGCACCCAGCAGAGATGTCTGACTGCCGCATTCTCCACTGGCTTCTGCTTCCATCCCTGGGGCGATGTTGAGGGAGACGCCAGGAGATGGAGAGCCCTGTGGGGCCACCTCTGTCCCTCTGCAGGGGGCAGGGCTGGCAGCTCCTGGGGAGAGCCCTGACCATCTTGTCTGCTCTCTTCCGGAAGCCCTGGCCTGGGGATTCCTGTCTCTTGAGTGGAAGGCACGAAGGCCCCTGCCTTGCCCATGGACGACTCGTGGGTCCCCAGTCCCTCGTCTTTCCCCTCATCCTTGGAGCTGAGTACAGGGCAGTCGTGGGTGATGAAGACCCCTCAGACCCCTTGCCCACCCTGCAACCCCTTGCACAACCCTGAGGTCACTGTCCCGGAGGGGAGGAGAAGGGGCTCCCTGGTGATGGCTTCTTGCATCCTCTCTCACTTGCCTCCTCCACTTCCCCTGGGCAGGATATGGGTGCAGCGTGTGTTCATGGAGGGAGGAGGCCGTAAGCCTCCTGAGGGACACATTTGTGTATGTGTGTGTGTTTGTGTGTGTGTATGTGTGCACGCGTGTGTGGGCTCCTGCTGCCTCCGCAGGGGACAGGCCCAGCCAGCTACTGAGTGAGCAGCCTGCTGCAGCCCTGACTCGCTGGGGGGACCTCCAGGGTTCCAGAAGCAACATGCAAAATAACATCAGTTCAACAAGCAGGTGCTGGAGTCTACGCCCCAAGGCCTTCCGGAAGACACCCAGGACGTCACACCCAGCCCAGAACAGCCTCACTCTCTCCATTCCTTCCATGATGTTCACTATTCATTACCACATGCTGGTGGCCACTCTGGGTGCGGGGGCACATCCATGAAGGAAAGAGATGAAGCTCCCTGCCCGGAGGAGCTGACCTCCCAGCAGTCTTGTGGGATATGGGTACAGAGGTGAATCTGGGGGAGAGTCCATTGTTGGTATTGTGCCACTGACCTCCAGGATGGCCTTCAGGGACCCCGCCTCCTGGTATCCACGGTCCCCATCGTATTAGGGTTGGCCTTTTGAAAGCTGTGAGTCCGAGTGGCCTGCCAAATAGATAAGGAATACAAGGTGATCATTCTTAAGACCTCGGGAATCTGCAGACCAGCCTTCTAGAACGTTAGAGCTTCCAGGATAATTCAGAACCTGGATGCAGCCACAGAAAGCCTAAGCACCACAGGTCCCGCCATGACACCCTGAGGCATGGCTTCACACTTGGGCGTAGCTAGTCACATCTCTAAAAGATGAGCCTTCACTTTGGGAGGCTAAAGCGAGCAGATCACGAGGTCAGGAGATCAGACTATCCTTGCCAACATGGTGAAACCCCATCTGTACTAAAAATACAAAAAAATTGGCTGGGTGTGGCGGTGCGCACCTGTAGTCCCAGCTACTCGGGAGGCTGAGGCAGGAGAATTGCTTGAACCCAGGAGTCAGAGGCTGCAGTGAGCCGAGATCACGCCATTGCACTCCAGCCTGGGTGACTGAAGAGACTCCATCTCAAAAAAAAAAAAGATGAGCCTTTTCTGGGAAAGTGGAAAAGACAGAGAAGCCTCCTGACAGCCAAGGAGACCAGCAGCCAGAAGAGCAGGTGTAGCAAGGCTGGGCTGACCCTCAAACCCTGATTTTCCTGGTAAGACCACTGCACGGGGCGCACCACACAAGAGCAGCTTCACCTGCTGTCATGCATCAGATGGCACAGATGTCCAGGAAGCAGCTGTGGTCAGTGACTCCCCAGGAGGCATGCCTGGACCTGGGGCCAGAGCCTGCCCTGCACCTGTGCCTCATGTGACACCAGGGTGGGGCACAAGCTAGTCCCAGCTCCTGCGGCCCCCGCCGCACACCCCTACCTGTTAGCACACTGAGTCCTCCCTTGTCATCATCCCATTTTACAGATGGAGAAACTAACGCAGGGAAGACTGAGAGAACTGCCCTAGGCCATAGACCAGCACATGGCAGAGTTAGGACTCCCGCCAATGCCAAATCCAAAGGCCAGATCCGAACCACTGACTGGGCCTGACCTCCTTCCTGGGAACCCAGAATGATCACCTCAGGTCACCCAAGGAGGAAGGAATAATGTCATCAACCAGCTCCCGAAGAAGACAGGAGCATGTGCAGTCGGCACTGGCAAAATTTAAGCTTAAAGAGAGATCCTCTCCAGCCTCAAAGAACTGACTTTGGATCAAGGCTTCTCACTAAAGGAAGGTTCTGGCCAGCTCAAATGTTTTGTACTCCAGAATCTACAATAAAGAGACAGTTAATGCCTTTTGCAGGAACTGGAAGTAGGTTTCCAGGTACCTACTGGGCTTATAATTCAGTGTTTATAAGTATAACCCTGGAGATTAAATCAAGGCAGAACTTGCTCCCTGGAGCCCTGGGGTTAAGCGCTAGGGCGAATTCTGTATAACGATGCTGTTGGCGGCTACAGCGAGCATTTATTAATCACACACTCATGGGGCAGCTGGCTCCACATCACAGAGAAGCTGGGGCTGCCGGTCTAGGTGGGGTGGCTCTTCCATATGTAGCAGGGTGAACTGGGGCATGCATGTCCCATGACGATGGCAGAGGCCCAGGGGCAAGTCACCTGTGACTGAGGCATCTGCTCACCGTCCGGTGGCCAAAGCAAGTCACATGGCTGCACAGGAGGGCAAGACTGGGAGTTCACCCCTCCGACATGTGTGTGCCTGTGTGTGTGTATGTGCGTCTGTATGTGTGTCTTTTTGTGTATGTGTGTATATGTATATGTGTGTGTGTAGGTATGTGTGTCTGTGTATGTATGTCTGTGTGTATGTGTCTAGGTAGTTGTGTGTGTAGGTATGTGTCTGTGTGTGTAGTTATGTGTGTATGTATGTATGTGTATAGGTGTGTGTGTATGTGTATGTATGTCTGTGTGTATGTGTCTAGGTAGGTGTGTGTGTAGGTATGTGTGTATGTGTGTGTAGTTATGTGTGTATGTATGTATGTGTATAGGTGTGTGTGTATGCAAGTGTGTTTGTGTGTATGCGTGTACACGTATGTATGTTTATAGCTGTGTATGCTTGTGTATGTGTGCATATATGTGTGGATGTGTGTACCTGTGTGTGTATATGCGTGCAGGGGTGTGTGTGTTTATGTGTGTATATGTGTCTGTGTAGGCATGTGTGTGTAGGCGTGTGTATGTGTAGGTGTGTGTATGTATGTGAGTAGATATGTTTGTGTGTGTAGGAGTGTGTGTGTGTCTGTGTGTGTTGGGAGAGGCAGCAAAGTCACACAGCAAAGGACATGGATGCTGGGAGAAGTGAGGCATTGGGGGTCAGTAACTCCACCTCCCATACCCTCATGCCCTCCCTATGCAAATGAGGTGCCAGCTCCCTCAACCAGAACATGTAGGTAACCATAACAGGTTGTCCCCACACCAGGTCAAATCAGAAAGTGTCTTCTATTATTTTTGTGTCTCTGTCCTTGACTCCTAGGCTCAGTCCTGACCTTCCCTAGTGGTTTCTTGGCTTAAGCCATTCATTTATTTCCTGCTCTCACCTGGGTGCACTGACTTCTTCCCAGCTCATGTAAGCAGCGCAGGTAGCTCCGACAGGGTCCAGATTCCATCTTTGATGCTGAGATTGAAGGAATCAGAGACAACATGGTGAAAATCATTTCTCATGATTCCAAACTGGAAATAGTTCATTACCAGACATATCACCAGGTTAGATCCTTGGAAGTCTGTCTGGAGTAAATGATCCTCTCTCCTTCTTAACTAAAACGTTATATTCAGAAGCTAGAACATTTTCCGGAATCATGTAATCACAAGTTTTTCAAGCTAGATAATCTTTGGAGATCATCTCTTCTAAGCCTAGCCAAGTTATTAAGAACTCAGGAGCATCTCACTGAAGGGAACAGAAATCTGCAGTCACTTCAGAGTCCCTAGGCCAAGCCCACCTGAGGTGGGTGGTAGAAGGCGGTCAGGGAAGGACTTGCTTAGAAGGTGACAGTGGAGGAGAGATCTAAGGAAAATGAGGCATGCAAATACTGGGGGGGGGGGGGGGAGGAGCCCTATTCGATAGAGGAACCCTCAAAACGCACAAGCACTGAGTCAAGTACATACTAGATGCGTTCAAAGAACAGCAAAGACGTCAGTGAGGTGAGGTGGGGAAGCTGGGGAAAGTGAGGGCAGGAGATAAGACTGGAGATGCAAACAGGGGCCTACTTACACAAGCCCCTGCAGGCTGCTGGCCTTTACTCTGAGTGAAAACGGCAGGCTACCAGATAGAAATATATAATCTGATTTGTATTCAAGAGAATCACTCTGGTTACTACAAGGAAGATAGTGAACCCTAGGTGACAAGGGTGGAGGCAGATGGACAAGACGGGGCCCACTGCATCCTCCAGGAGAGGCAGGATGGTGGCACAGGGGTGGCAGCAGGGCGGGACTACAAGTGCTCTGGATATACTTTGGTGATGAAGTTGACAATGTGCCTGCTGACTGGTTGTGGTGACAGAGAAGACGAGATTCCACAGAACTGCGATAATCCTGGCTAATAAAATGTTGAAGACCACAAGAGAAGCAACTGTGGTCTGTGTGCATGTGCATGTTGTGGGGGAAGTCAAGAGCTTACTTCAGACGTGCTAGAGTTTAAGGTACCTGAATACATTAAGTAGACAGCTTTATTTGAACCTGGAATTCAACAAAGAGGCTGGCCTAGAAATTTCAAAATCCTAGAGAAGGCCACAGAAGGTATTGGACTGGATGAGGTCACCTGGCAAGTGAACACAGGCAGAAGAGGGATGAGACGACTGTGTCCCAGATGACTCCACAACTGAGGCTGGGGGAAAGGCCAGTGAGGTATCCGGAGAAGCAAGAGAGAGGTGGCCCTTCGGCTAAGTAAACAAACTGCTTCACGGAGGGAATGATCAGCTGTGTTCAGAACTCCTGCTGGGTTGGATAAGGACTGAGAATGGAACATTCCATCTGCCAAGGCAGTGGTCTGGTGATTGCGATAGCAAGTGGAGTGGTGGGGACAAATGCCTAACAGAGTTCCTAAGAGAAGGGAAGGAAATGGGAGAGACAGGGAAACTATTAGCAACTCTTTCAAATTTAGCTGTAAAGAAAAAGAAATGCAGAAGAGACTGGAAGAAAACACAGGGACAACAGAGGATTCTTACAGACAGAAGCTGTAATCATGGTTTCGTGCTAGTAGGAATGGCCCCCACCCAATGCTGCTGTCGCGACAGTCCCACTTGCTGCACTGCAGAACCGGGCCCCTCTACTGCAGGCACTAGGAGAGTTAAGGCTCCATGGAGCAGGCAGAGCTATTCTGACTTCTCCAGCTACATTACCTGGCTGTTCCCCCAGGCACTTGCAGATACTGACTTAGCACTCACTATCTGCCAGTACTGGGTAAACAAGACTGTCAAGATCCTTACCCACAAAGAGCTTCACTTTCATAGAAGCCACACACAAGCAGGAAGGCAATGAAACTATAGAACATTAATGGCTGTGTTTATGGAAGTGAGTGTGGTACGGAAGCATCTCACACAGGCTTGATTCATCAGGAAAGGATTCTCAGAGAAAGGGCTAAGCAGACTGAACCTGAAGGATACAAGAATTAAGGACAGAACAGGAAAAGCAAGCAGAGAAGAATCAAAACATAGAGAACATGATAAATTAATGTGGACTTATCTGGGGACAGTGGGGAGCCGCTGAAGGTATCTGATAGCAGGAGCGCCATCTGGGACATTCGGCCGCAGGGTGGGTGAAAGGATGGGGGAAGGTCATCCCTGGAGGCCGAGGCGCAAGACTGGCAGAGCAGAATGAGAATGGAGATGCTGGCTGCTGTGCTAAGAAGGAAAGGGGAAGAAGCAGTGGAGGCAGAAAAGAGCAGCCAGACCCTCATGATCCAAGAGGCCTGCTACTGGACACGGGGACTGTGTGGACACAGTGGGGAAGAGGTCAATGCCAGGTACTATTCATACAAGCTCACTTATTCAGCCCTAGCCCCCTTGCTGTTTCCCAGGAATATGGGGAACTAATTTTTCCCATCTGCTACTACATTTACTAGCAATGAGGTTTCTGTTTCCAAACAGAAACAGCCTTCTCTCCCCCTAGACTAATTGCATAAATTCCATGAGCTTTCCACAAACTGGGCAACCAGTCATTCGATGGTAGTAATGTATTTCAAATTAGGAGCTACCTCTCTTTTCAAAGACATTTTCAATAGAGACCCAGAATACTACCAAAAGAGTTGAAATGAGACACAGAAAATGCAATTCTAAGGCTCAGAAATTTCCTAATAAACTTCTTTTTCAGTCAAAATCTGTGGCTTCTTTTGATGGGGAAAAAATGTCTTTCCCCATGACTGGTAAACAATCCCAGATTTAAAACTGTCCAAAGTAATACAAACCAAAGACCGACCAGCTCTATTAACAAGTACGGCCCATGCCAGAGTGGGTCCACGCACTTGATGTGATCTGTGGAGTTTTAACATAAAGGGAGGTTTGGGAGCACAAAGAAGAGTCTGAACTGTTTGCTCATGATACAGACCATTAGCTGAGGACAATGCAGAACATTCAGGGGAAGCCTACGACCCCACTTTGACCAGCTGTACCACATACTGGGGGATAAAGAGCAAGTGTCATTTTTCTTTTCTTTTCTTCTTTTTTTTGAGACGGAGTCTCACTCTGTCTCCCAGGCTGGAGTGCAGGGATGCGATCTCAGCTCACTGCAAGCTCCACCTCCCAGGTTCACGCTATTCTCCTGCCTCAGCCTCCCGAGTAGCTGGGACTACAGGCACCCACCACCATGCCCGGCTAATTTTTTTGTATTTTTAGTAGAGACGGGATTTCACCGTGTTAGCCCAGATGGTCTCAATCTCCTGACTTTGTGATCCACCTGCCTCAGCCTCCCAAAGTGCTAGGATTACAGGCATGAGCCACCGCACCGGGCCAGCAAGTGTCATTTTTCATGGGACCTGATGTTGCATCAGGAGAAAAATAATTGTCTTGAATTACTCAAGGGGAGTAGGCGACTGTTGAACCTGTCTTCTAATTCTGCCACCAAAGGTAGTTAAGGTTCCTTACTAATTTTTGTTGTTCAAAAAAAAACTCTCAGCAAATCTGCAATAAGGAGGCAGAACTTAGTTTTAAGACTCTGGGAAATGAACTTGACTATTCTTGCTTCATAAAACGGCACAGAAAATTATAATCTTTTATGAATGTTATCATCACAAACGGTGCTTAAAAATGGTTATGGAAGGCATCCAAAATATTTTGGTTATTTTCCTCTACAAATATTTCTTAAAGAGTCACAAACCTGTCCTCTGAAATTTGCCTACTTGGGTCACTATAAACAACTCAAGTAAGCTCCAATCTGCAAAAATTTGCCCATGGCAAATTAAGACACACCTCTTTCCCTTCCGTATTAATAGTCTCAATATGGTGGCCTAACTGCAATGAGCACAGGGCAAGCTGTCTTTCTGACTTTCAATCCATGCCTCTTGGTTGGATTCTTACGTCACAGCAGGCCTAGAATATTAATCAGCAGAGGGACTATAAAGGAGAAAATTTTAAGGGGAGAAACACGAAGAGAGAAAATAAGAATTTAAATTCTAACAAAAAACAGAAACACACTTCATTCTGTACACTTTTTGTTCTGTTATACAAAAATCAAAGATCTTTGATATTTTAAGTAAATGCTTAATTTGAAGTATAAAACATCCATGTATTAAAGTGTACAAATAGTTAAGTATATATATAGCAAGATAAAATGTTCACTAAATACATATACCTATGCGACCATTCCACAGATGAGTAACAGAAAACAATGAGCACCTCAGGGGCCTCCTCATGTCCTTTTGCTATTACTATTTTTTGATGGTTTTGAACTTTATGCTATTTTTAAATGCAATCGTTTCATTTTATTATCATTTTTATTTTTTTTAGAGACAGAGTCTTACCCTGTTACCCAGGCTGGAGTACAGTGCGGGGGATCACAGCTCAATAGCCTCAAACTCCTGGGCACCAGTGATCCCCCCACCTCAGCCTGTCAAGTAGCCAGGACTACAGGCACATGCCATCATCTTAGTGAATGTTCTTATTTCATTTTCTTTTGTAGAAACAAGGTCTCACTATGTTGCCCAAGCTGTTCTCAAACTCCTGGCCTCAAGAGATCCGTCTGGGCTCAGCCTCCCAAAGTGTTGGGATTACAGGTGTGAGCCACCACACTTGGTCTCATTTTATTTTAACAAGGGAACAAGTTCATTTTTAAGAAGAAAAGTCTTTCATAATTATTTGAAGGGAAGGTAGCATATAGAAGGCTCAGCTTACCATATTAAATTTAGGCAGCTTTTTTGCTGTTTAACCTCGTAAAGATCCTAAATGATTCTCAGAAGGGCAATACAAGGAGACACAAAGTTAAATTCACTGGGTACATATATACTCAATTCAGACCAGGACAATATCACAAGCTTACCTTCTGCAGAATCTCTCATATTTGCAGAGGTGAAATCTGGCTCACTTGTCTTCAGTTGTATGTCCTGGATTTTGTTTCCTTTGTTTTTATTTTCCTGGGATTTTTTTCTTCCCTGAAACACAATTTTTATTTATTTATTCATTTATTCTTTCATTCGCTCATGTGTTATTCTGAATTACTGAAGAAGACAATTATTAATCCAATCAAGCACACTGTATATTCCTGGGCAATTATCACTTTGGATTCCTAAAGAAAGGAATGAATCATGACTATAAATACTATGTTATACAGGTAAATGATGACAGAGGGGAAGAGAAAGAAACCCATCAATCTTGTATTTTTCAGAATCTTGGGCATTAGTTCCCTTCATAGCTATAACGACCATCAAATTATGAGGTAAGGTATTCTCAAAAAGTTACTATTGATGTCAAAGGAAAATTAGTAATAGCATTGAATTTCAATGCCACATAGTTAATAGGGACTGACTATTTGTACGAAGCATATTAGAGAAAAACAATGTTATAACTTGGGGCCCTTTTAACTAAGACATGATTATCCATAATTGCTGGAAGCAAAACAAGAGAAGCAGAGATTCTACTGAATTTCAAAAGATACACATTCACAATGGCTCAAATACCAAATTCAGAGTAACTATGAATAATCCACTGTCCACCAGCACGGCACTCTGAGAGCCCTGGGGACCCGACTGTAGGTCCAGCCCAGGTCAGTATTTCATTAACAATTCAGAGGATGGAATTCAGAAACACTGACTGCATTCCAAGTGATACCATACGTTTAGAAGGTAAGATTAAATGGCAACATCATTCTGATAAGCTGGAACAACGAACTCAAGTCATGAAGGTAAGAAACAATTATCTATAGGAGTAATTAGACTGAAGAAGTCAGAAGCCCAGTTTCTTTAGGATTTAACCAGAATTTTTAACCTTTCTTTTACATTTTTTAATTACCAGATTTCTATTTTTCTGGAAGCTGCTGTTTCACAGTCTTCAGATCCAGACAGATCCCCATTCTTCCCTAACAATCCTCCTTTTTCTCCACTGCTCTCCCCCAGACAAACCTCTACCAGCTTCCAGAACTACAAGCCTCTGACACTCATCTCTGCATTAGTAAAATCAAACTAAAAACGACTTAAAGCTGCTATACACACATAAAGTTATATTCTCCATAACAGAGAATCACTACCAGGAAGCATAATTAGCTAAAACTGTAAACAAACAAAAATGAGGTCAGAGACATAAAACAGCATCATTGAAAACATCTAGATTAAAAGTAGAAACATCAAGTACAATACAAAGCAAAAACAAATCCTAAAAAACACCACCAGATTTTGATAAAAAATTTTAGAGAAATAACCTTAACAGTCATTTTGCTTGTTAGTCTTAAAACGTAAATTCTAAAATACCATTTTAAACACTTTTTTTTTTTTTTGAGACAGAGTCTTACTCTATCGCCCAGGCTGGAGTGCAGTGGTGCGATCTCAGCTCACTGCAAGCTCCGCCTCGCAGGTTCACGCCATTCTCCTGCCTCAGCCTCCCGAGTAGCTGGGACTACAGGTACCTGCCACCACACCTGGCTAATTTTCTGTATTTTTAGTAGAGATGAGGTTTCACTGTGTTAGCCAGGATGGTCTCAATCTCCTGGCCTCGTGATCTGCCTGCTTCGGCCTCCCAAAAGTGCTGGGATTACAGGCGTGAGCCACTGCGCCCGGCCTAAACACCTAATTCTTCAGCCCATAGGAAATCCGATTTTTTTTGCCACTACATTTATAAGGGTTTGAGCAAATGAATTCCTGATAGCCTGTCTATCCATTCACTTCCAAAGGCACTTAAAATGGAATGCAAGAAACGAGCACACACTTCACTGGGACCACACTCCAGTGGTAACAAGAGTGAAGGATCTGCACAGAGCTGACTAACATGTGTCTCCAGGTGAAGAATTATACGCCAATCTCCATCCATAAGGGGCACAAACATCTAAGCACCTTTCCACAGGCATAACCTACTCTTGTGATTCTTTCTCCCTGTGTCAACTTAACAGCACTTTGTCTAAATCAGATAATGACAAAGGTTCTTCAGGGATCCAGTTTTAAGGAAATTTGGATTCTACCTCCTTTTTCCATCAGTTTTCTTACACTTATGACATAAGCTAGTTCTGTCTGTGTGTAATGCTCAGCCCATATTAGATTACTGATAGCAAACAAAATGCTTATTGCCCAAACACATCCATAATACAAATATAAATGACTACTGACATAACTTCTCTGTGCTGCAACTGATGTGTGAGGAAATCCATGGCTTCTTTTATTACCATGTGAAGAGAGAGTTCCTGGCGTAGCCCACAGATTCAAAAATCATATTCAGAAACTTTTTCCCTGAATCCAATGACATTTTTATAAGACATACCCCCTCAGGTACCCCAAACAGGCCAAGGAATGTGCCCTTTTTACTGATCATTTACTTAGTACTTAGTATGAGCTTTTACAATAAAATAAAATGGAGAGGTGTAATGTAAACCTTCACTCCTTGCATAAACCTTACACACATTTAAAGAAGGGCCACACTGTAAAATTTAATAGAAAAACAGATGTCAATTTGCTGTAATACAATCACTTGCAAAAGAAATGCAAAGATTTTTCCACAACCTCCCAAGTGCCGTACAAACCCAGTCTGTAGGTCATATAAAAAGCAAAGTACACTGTTCTATATGTAAATAGAGTATTAAATAAGTAAAATGTCTAGATGAAACCTTAACAAAAGGAAGTACAATCTTAATACCATTAAGATGCACTCGAAATCACATACCATCTAAAAGGTAAAGTGCTATTTTAAGTTTTATAACAAGAACGTTAGAGCACCTAGCTGACTCTAAATGTCAAGCATCCTTTTTTGGACAACCAAAACTAATCAGTGAGAACTCCCTTTTCTCTCCCCAGGTGTCCTCTTTCAAAGTCATGACCCTGGAAACCTAGTCCACTATGAGTAGAAGCCATTCATAGTAGGTACATCTCCTGTATCCTATCAGAGGACTAAGGAAGGTATCCCGCCACAGACCGCTACGGGGTACCAAGGTGCCTCAACCACACCACGAATGACATCTGGGCCAGATAATCAATCCTTGGCTGCGGGGTAGGCTGTCTGATGCACTGGAAGACGTTTAACAGCACCTGTAGCCTCTATTTAGTAGATGCCAGTGGTACCCCGCTTCTAATTGTGACAATCCAAAGTCTCTAGACATGGCCAGATGTCCCCTGGGGAGATTTCCTCAGGTTAAGAACCACTGGGCTAGACCAATGCATTTCTGTGTCACTAAAGACCTGTGAAACTTAACAATCTATAGATGTATTAAAAATTACAAAAAGTACTTGAATAACACTAATAAGCCAATTCTAAAATGGAGCGATGAAGAACTAAATTTACCACCAAACTAAATTTGGTCAACACCAACAGACTTAGTTTATCAAGGAAATGAGTGTATCACGAGTCTGTCATGGAATTGAGATTATCTGACACCTGAAACAATGTTCTCAATCTTCATGAGAACCATCTGTTAAGTTACTTCTTGTCATGACGGCCTTAGACTAGGATAAAGGAGCTATCGAAATCACCTGTCCTGCCTTCAATTTTGTGGGAGAAAGTGAAGGCCAGGGCCAGAGGGGGACTAATTAGTCTATGGCAGAACAGGAAGCAGAACCAGGGGTCCTGCCCACGCATACACATGCTTGGTGTCCCTCACAACCTCCAGATATTGCAGCAACAGGTGGTGGAACCTGCCACATTTCCTTAAACCAGTACTGATGTCTTCTGACGCCTGGTTTCTGTCCTATATGTCATCAAATTAAAAGAAAAAAACTAAACCCATAAGGACATTTACAAAGAGGAGATGGAATTTGTGAGCTTCTCTCTGTGAAGCAGAGGAGCAGGAGCCACTGGGAGCCTGGCAAGCACACAAGTGCACTTACCATCGGGTCCTGGGGGTCCTACAGGGTGCTACTGCCAGCTGGCTGCTCCGCTTGGTCTAGACAAGAAAGACAGAGGAATGAAACACAACGAAAGTGAAATGGAAATGATGACAAGAACAGCAGAGGGACAGAACACCACCATGTGCATGAGGAAAAGAAAGGAATACATCAAGATGAGAGACTGAATGCAACAGAAGGAAAACAGCAGTTACCTACTGCATCAAGTTGCTCACATACCAAAACTAATGTTTAACTGTGTACTTCGTTGCTGAGAATAAGACCAAGGTAGTGTATTCATTCTTGGGCCTGTACTGTGCCCTTATTCTAAAACTGATGCCCCTACCACTTAATGGATCCATTTTGCTAGAAGCCCCCAAAGTCCCAACGCATAAATCACTTTACAACGGAGACACCCGAAGAGCAGAGATGTGAAATAACCTGCCCAATGCCACACGACTACAGTAGCTGTAAAGCCAGAATGAAAACTCAAGGGCCGGGAGCAGTGGGTCACACCTGTAATCCCAGCACTTTGGGAGGCCGAGGCAGGCAGATCACCTGAGGTTAGGAGTTCGAGACCAGCCTGGCCAACATAGTGGGTGAAACCCTATCTCTACGAAAAATACAAAAATTCGCCAGCCATGGTGGAGGGCACCTGTAATCCCAGCTACTTGGGAGGCTGAGGCAGGAGAATCACTTGAACCCGGGAGGTGGAGGCTGCGGTGAGCCAAGATAATGCCACTGCATTCTAGCCTGAATGACAAGAGCAAAACTCCATCTTAAACAAAAAAAGAAGGCCAGGCGTGGTGGCTCACGCCTGTAATCCCAGCACTTTTGGGTGGATCACGAAGTCAGGAGATCGAGACCATCCTGGCTAATGTGGTGAAACCCATTCTCTACTAAAACTACAAAAAATCAGCCGGTTGTGGTGGCGGGTGCCCGCAGTATAGTCCCAGCTACTCGGGAGGCTGAGGCAGGAGAATGGCGTGAACCTGGGGAGGTGGAGCTTGCAGTGAGCCAAGATCGTGCCACTGGACTCCAGCCTAGGCAACAGAGCGAGACTCCGTCTAAAAAAAACAAAAAAACAAACAAACAAAAAACTCAAGGACAAAATGTTCTTTCTCTTACAGTTAATTCTTAATATCAATAATGACTTAATATGCATACTTTTTTTTTTTCTTTTGAGACAGGGTCTTACTCTGTCTCTCACTGTCATCCAGGCTAGAGTGCAATGGCACGATCTCGATTCACTGCAGCCTCGACCTCCTGGGCTCAGGTGATCCTTCCTGCCTCAGCCTCCTATGTAGCTGAAACTACAGGAATGTGATACCATGCCTGGCTAAATTTTGTTTCTTTTTTGTAGAGACAAGATCTTGTTGTGTTGCCCAGGCTGGTCTCGAACTCCTGGACTCAGCAATCCTCTTGCCTTGGCCTCTCAAAGTGCTGGGATTACAGGTGTAGCCACAGTATCCAGCAGCATACCTTACTTTACAAAGCATTTTACATCCATTATTTCACTGGTTTCAAAGGCAAGTGAAGAAAGTTGCATAAAGACTTGCTTGGCCAGGCACAGTGGCTCATGCCTGTAATCCTAGCACTTTGGGAGGCCAAGGTAGGCAGATTGCTTAAGCTTAGGGGCTCAAGACCAGCCTGGGCAACACTGAGACTCCCGTATCTATCAAAAAAGAAAAAATTAGCTGTGCATGGTGGTGTATGCCTATGGAGCCAGCTACTTGGGAGGCTGAGGTGGGAGGATCACTTGAGCCCAGAAGGTCAAGGCTGCCGTTAGCCATGATCATGCCACTGCACTCCAGCATGGGCGACAGAGATTGTCTCAAAAACAAAACAAAGACTTAAACTGCATTTATAGTTTTGGTTTTTTTTTTTTAAGCAACAATCAAATTGGAACGCTTTTTTTTTTTATTTCTATTTTATCTTGTGCCAGAAACAAGTCAATAGCACGGAACCCTGATCTGACCAAGTATGATTCACCACTGAATAGTATCAACAAAACTGGATTTTGTAATGAACTAGCTACCAAAGACATTCAACAGCCATAATGCCTATTTTCTAAGACAGTGTGTAGCATTATACTGCTGATGCCTGTGATATGAGTTATAAAATCAAAATTGCCTAAAGCATCACATGAAAAATTTAACCTAGGTCTGGACTATGTTCTACTATCCTAATAAACTGGACAGACACTAGGAAATTCTAGAGAATAATGTTTCACTTTAAAATGTTCAGGCAGTAGAGAGAATGCAAAATTCTGGGAGGCCTGCTCAAGTTACATTAAAAATTCATCACAACAGTGAAGGCTCATGCATTTGGTGATTTAAATGAATTAAATTTAAAACTATATGTAACTCTACATGTGCTGCCTCCTCACTGGGGAGCTATCCAACTCTGAAGGATAAAATCAGAATTAAATATCTGTGCACAGAAGCTAGGTCCATCCAATCTTCACTCAGGGAGCTCATCCTCTTACTCAGATACACAGTTGGTTCCAAATCAGACAAGACTCCAACTGGGAGATTTCCACAGCTGTACCATGAATGGTCATCAAGGACACGGGCTTCCCAACAGCGCTGATACCAACTCACCAAGGTGGGTTGTGCCTGCTGCCTCCAGTTCCTCTGCCCTCCATCAGTCCTTCATCCTTGCAACTGAACTTCCACCCTCTCTACAGGAATCCAATTCCCATGGTTACCACTAATACCATAATTACAAAACCCAACAGTTCTTCAGGCTTTCTTTGCCCCAAGTTTCTCCTTCACATTTGACAACTTGGTATTTCTTTCGCTCTTATAATTCCTCCCCCCAGCCTTAAGACACTACCATCTAGAATCTCACCCTTTTGCAGAGTCTTACCTCTTCTTCCGGCCCCTAGGTAAGACGGGCCCTTCCTAGGAAACTGAAGACTGGAACCATGCTTTCACACTAGGTGGAAGAAAGGCTTTGATGAAAGCATATGACTAAGCTGAGGACACAGACCCAAGGCAACAGGGTAAATGTTGAACTCACTATGCTCAAGGCGCAGAGAAGAACCAGAACACTCTGGAGCAAAAAAAGCCTTGAAGGTCTTCTCCGTCAGCTGCATTTCAGGTAAGAACGAGCAATACATTATAATATGCAGCCTCTCAAATTTTTCAGTCAAAGGTGTCTTCTGTGACAGCAGGCCAGCTGTGGCACTAGTATCACTCAGGATACATCTGGTTTGGAGAAAAGTTAGAGTTCTCAAAGCAAGTTGAAAAGGCTTAACTGGGAGGAGAAAAGTACAAAGTACATATGAAGTGACTCCTATAAAATTTTTAAAAATCACAATCTGTAATAGATTGTGTTGGTAAGGACGGGGAATTGATGGATAATGGCAAAGTTGTTATCTTAAGAATGGCCAAGTGCCGACCAGGCACAGTGGCTCATGCCTGTAATCCCAACACTTTGGGAGGCCGAGGCAGGCAGATCACAAGGTCAGGAGTTCGAGACCAGCCTGACCAACATGGTGAAACCCCATCTCTACTAAAAATACAAAAATTAGCCAGGCTTGGTGGCATGCCTGTAATCCCAGCTACTCAGGAGGCTGAGACAGGATAATCACTTGAACCCAGGAGGCGGAGGCTGCAGTGAGCCTAGATCATGCTACTGCACTCCAGTCAGGGCAACAGAGCAAGACTCCATCTCAAAAAAAAAAAAAAAAAAAAACCGCCGAGTGATGCTATGTGTGAGATGGTGAAGGTCGACTGGAACCAGACCTCAGCTCTGCTGCATATGTGCCTAGTAGTTTAACATTCTGCAGTTGGGTTGATGACAGAAAGAGAGAAGCTGGAAATGGATACCTAAAACTAACATTTCCATAAGGAATTAACAGTTCATTTCAATATTCTTAATGTATGCTTTAATGTAAGAGAATGACTTGGTACTCTGGAAGTCATCAAATGTCATTAACAAAAGAACTGGGAGACTTGGGCAGAAGGACTGAGGGGGCACCAGTGTGCCTCAACCAGAAATGCTTTCAGAAAGGTCAGCAGGGGGGTGGGGGTGATTATCAGAGGATCACAAGTGGCTGTTACAACTGGTCACAGTGCGATCAGTGGCAAAGCAAGCCCCGTAGATCTGAAGTAGTAAGATGCTGCAACAGTTAGTTTTTATAAAAGTAACATGCCATGCATTTTCTCTAGTTTCCTTTTTCACTTAAAATAACTTTGAAACTTATCTGACAGTAAAAAATTCTGTTAAGCTCCTTTGGCATAATTTCAAGTCTTTTTCTGCAATTAAACTCACCAAGAACTATCTGTAATCCTGGAGGCAAATTATAAAAATAAAACCTCTCTGATTTTAAGTAGCTCATGGTATTATACACAACTCTAGGTTTTGCTTCCAACAGAAACAATGGAAAAGTTTTAGATTTTGCAGATCTGCAGACTGCAGTATAAATTCCTGAAATGCTTGCTTCCCACGGGGGGGGGGGGGGGGGGGGGCGGGGCGGGGCGGGGCTGCTGCACAGCCTCTGCAGCTGTGGAGGCCGCGGGCTCCCCTAACTCTTCCAAATGTCAGGCTGATGGGAGAACAGCAAAGATCCATCGGAAGGGAGTCTGAGCTTTTATGTTGTTAGAAAAAGGCTTTCAGTGGTTTGGACCGGATAATTCCAAATCTTAAGAAAGGGCTTCCCAAATAAACTTCACCAAATTCAAGATAAGAAAGCATTAACTGTCCTTACCTTCTTTGGAGCCTCAAAAAGTGCTGTGGCATGAACAAAATGATGTGGGAGAATAATCAAATATAAACAAGCTGCTGACCTGTTCTACTTTATAATCAATTTCTAGGTTTCTTTCTCGTGTTTTTTTAGTAGCCTGAAAAATGTACCTAAAATCTGAAAACCTTAAATAATGAAGAGGCAGGCCGGGCGCGGTGGCTCAAGCCTGTAATCCCAGCACTTTGGGAGGCCGAGACGGGCGGATCACGAGGTCAGGAGATCGAGACCATCCTGGCTAACACGGTGAAACCCTGTCTCTACTAAAAATACAAAAACTAGCCGGGCGAGGTGGCGGGCGCCTGTAGTCCCAGCTACTCGGGAGGCTGAGGCAGGAGAATGGCGGGAACCCGGGAGGCGGAGCTTGCAGTGAGCTGAGATCCGGCCACTGCACTCCAGTCCGGGCGACAGAGCGAGACTCCGCCTCAAAAAAAAAAAAAAAAAAAAAAAAAAATGAAGAGGCAACTACAAAATAAAGAACCTAATTCAAGTTATGGACTCGGCCCCCTGTGGCTGAAAAAACCAAAGTGAGAGGTGCTGTGGGAGAGGTGTGTTTCCAGCGCCCGGCTGTGCTGTGGGAGAGGTGTGTTTCCAGTGCCCGCTGTGCTGTGGGAGAGGTGTTTCCAGTGCCCGGCTGTGCTGTGGGAGAGGTGTGTTTCCAGTGCCCGGCTGTGCTGTGGGAGAGGTGTGTTTCCAGTGCCTGGCTGTGTTATGGAAGAGGTGTGTTTCCAGTGCCTGGCAACCCTGAAAACCGAGGAGACGGCCACACCCTCGAGAACTGCTTCGTCTCAGCTAAGAAGAAAATCATGTTTTCCCCTTTAAAGCCCAAGACAAATTTTACAATACTGCATCCTGATGAAGTAACTACAACATCGTTTTAAAATGTTTTCAAGGAGTAAGAATTTGACATAAATATGCAACAAGATACAATGAAAACACTCAAAATTTGTTCTTCACATCTGGTTACAGAAACGCCCATACGAACAATGGTCAAGCCACATGACTAATTAATCAAATCAGGCTATGATGTCCCCACAGAGATAAATTTAAGGGACATCAAGAGGATATACATTCAGATTTTGGCAGGTGGCTCCCAGTGAGACAGTATTGATAAGAGTATGGTATCTCTACCTGCTAGTATTTTCTCAGATGAGCACTTGGTTATATTACATAAAAAAATAAGAATACATGATTTTTCATAAAGAAAATACCAACAGAAGTAAAATTCACAAGATAACTGAAAATGTTTTTATTGGTTGAGATAAAATATAACATTTTAAACTTTTGTAAAATTTGCAGTTTTATAAGTGCTATTTGGAAAAAGCCTCTACTTGGCCTGGATGGCAAAAAGTACTGCTCAAGTGTTGTCTACTGCCTACCCGTACGACTCAGGAAAACCGTTCAAGAAAAAACCACGATCCCCAGTAACATCAAACTCACAATGGACACACAGTTATACAGATTTTAAAGGGATTAAAAATACAACAGATACTATTAAATAGCCATAAATGCTCAGCATTCAAATTACCCCTGTTAACCTTTTGGTAGACATCTCTCAATTCTATGCAACACATGACTTCAAACAAAAAAATTAATGTTTCCTCTTTCCAAACAGTCACATACCCCATATTCTTTTTTTCCTGTTCACTGCACTTGGTTATTATACCCATCATTATTTAAATCAAATATCTAATTTAAACAATCATGTTGAGTGCCTGCTGGTATTAACCTAAGGGTTGATGTCTTGGCAGTTGGCTGGGATAATCATTCTTTATTTCCACTTTATATTTTACTTCTCTTAAAAATGCAAAGACTTAGCAATGAATATGCCACATTTTAGCAGAGGTTTATAAAAACAAGAGCATTTACAGAGGTATTAAGCTACCTAATCACTCGGCCTACCATGAAATGAGGCACTTTTATTCCAGCACAGGTTTTCAGACTCAGCCCCACTGTAGCTGGTCAACCAGATCCCACCGCTGTGGAAGATCTCAACTGTGCCCAGCCACCTCCCGCCGGCAGCTGCGCCTCTATCAGCACTTACGGACCGACACACCATCCACATAACCGCTCCAAGGAAAAAGACCTGGGACCTCTTCAGGCTTCCGCATGCACACTGGCTGGCACAAACTGTTCCCCTCTGAGAAACTCAGAGCTGCCAAGGCTGTCCTTCAGATTGAAGAGCAGGACGAAACTAAAACATATTCTCCTCATAAACTCTTTTAAATCACAAGTTACATTTAAATTCAAATCTAGATTTTTTTTTTTTTTTTTTTTTTGGGAGACAGAGTCTTGCTCTGTCACTCAGGCTGGGGTGCAGCGGTGCAATCTCAGCTCACTGCAACCTCCGCCTCCCGGGCTCAGGAGATTCTCCTGCCTCAGCCTCCCAAGAAGCTGGGATTACAGGCATGAGCCACCATGGCCCGGCTAATTTTGTATTTTTAATACAGGGGGTTTCACCATGTGGGTCAGGAGTTTGCTGACCCCAGGTGATCTGCCCACCTGGACCTCCCAAAGTGCTGGGATTATAGACGTGAGCCACCACACCCAGCTTAAATCCAGATTTTTAAAATAGATCTCCACCTAAATACCAAATTCTACTAGTCTATTCAGCAGCGTGTATCTCATTCTCAGATGTGCTGGCTATTCAGGCTACATCAGATTACTATTCAAATTTAGCCCAAACTTATTATTCTTGATAGATTTTTTAAAAATTTCTTGAGTACTTTGTAAAGTTTCCGGAATTAAGGTAAAGAAGTATTCTGATAATTTTCTTTGGCTGCTTATTAGCTATACAACACTTATGAGCTAAAGGGAATACAAATATGTATTACTACAAAGATGTCTATAATGAAAGAATTTAAAATTGGAGTTACATACCTGTTTAACTTTGCAAAAAACAACTCCCTCTGCAGAAACGCCCTGCTAATGTTAACAAGAAGCAAATTTTGAGTGGAAAAGATCTTCCAGAGAATCTGTATTTCATTAAAAACAGAGAAAAATGAAGGGAGGGACAGTGAAAGCAGCAAGGAGTCAGGAGAGAAAGAGAAGGAGAAGAGAGGGAGGAGGGGAGGATGTAAAGTACCACCCACCAAAGGAGCCAGGTAAAGCCAGGAAGCCTGAGGAGCGCATGTTGTGGACCTGGCCTTGCTAACAGGCTCTGGCACTGAGCATGGAGCCTTTCAGAAGCACACAATCTTCCTTGGTGCTGGTCTCCAAGGATTATCCCACATTGTCCCTGAGCTGATGCTTTTCTATGTTTTGCCAACATAGGCGTAAAATAACGTCCACAGGGAACAAATTGAGCCTGGGAGGAGGGCTCACAGAGGACTAGGGCTTGAATCAGGAGTCCTTCCTAGACCAGTACCCATGGCTGGCGGAAAGAGTCTCTCAACCTACACACGCATTTCACCTGCTCCCAGCAGGTTCCTGTGTCTCCAAGGTTACCCGTGCTCCCTGCAAAGAGCTGACCCTAACTGAGGTGAGACAGTGGGCTAGGCTCTTGTCCCCTTCCCCAGTGTGGTGGTGGCACTCAGAATAAAGTAGGTCCTCAAGATAAGTTTCGTCCTCAAAAACAGAAACCCGTAAAAGTGAAAGAGCACGAAACGCTGCTGCGCAGCCCTTGGACCATGACTTGCTTAACGAGAAATAATCCCATTCGAAGCAAATGGGAACCAGCTCTAATATATACTGGTAATACTGATCTGATACTGCCGTCAAAGAGAAGTAAATGAGGTAACGCACAAAACGAATGCCACACAGTGCCTGGCACAGACTCAATAGATGGAATCGATTGTAAGGAGTATCCACAGATTCTACTAAACAAATCACAGAAGGTGCGCGCCTACAAATCTAAACTGTCGGCATATGTTCCTTCATACGAAGACAATGGCATTCTGCTTCCACCAACAAATCCGAATTCATCCATTTGTTTTGTTCATTTGTTCTCCACTGATTCACGTGATCCCACCCAGGTATTATTATAAAAATGTACAAGTCCAATGAGGACAGAAGTCTTGAGAGAATTCTGTCACTCACTCCCTCATGTCCACATCAGTATATATTAATGCTCTTAACAGTGTAAGCTCTGAATGTATTTCGTTTTAAAGTCTGTAACCTACTGATTTTATTGCTTCTAACTGTGCTTGAGTCTGAAAAGTGAACATACAGGTTCACTGTGGTGGTTCTTAATCTTTCAGAGAGGAGACTTCAGACCCCTCTGAGTATCAAGTAACACCTAAGGCCCTTCTCCCCAGACATTCACAAATGGACGTAAACACAACACTTGGTAGACAACATTGGGGGTCAGGGGCTCCTGTGTTATTACAAAGTTCAGCTGTGAGTTTGTACACGCATTGTGTATTCATAGAAGGAACGTACCTGTGTGATCCCTGAAAAAGAACTCCAACTCTTCAGAATACCCAGTCAAGATGCTGCTCAGATCATCAGGACATTTCTTGCCAGAAAACTGATGATCATCAAATTAATTAGCACCTTCTAAGAAAATGGTTCTTTGACCCATGTGGTTTTTTCCTGATTTCACCCCCAGAAAGATTATTTTAAAAATCTGGCATAGACAGTCCTGAAACTGCTCCCACACAATGACTTTCAGGGCTGTCTTGATAATTTAATACCTAAGAAAATGGTAAGAAAAATTCATTCACATAAAATCCTGTTGTAACTGTCCTGAGTGCTTTGGACCACAGAAAGGTAAGGCAAGCAAACAGTGAGATGTGTTTGCTTCTGCCCAGGCAACTGGAACAAATCAAATTCCAAGAGTTACCTAATGCACCAACCTATGTCACCACAGGTGTTCTCGTTTGGGTAACAGTGAAACAAGACAGCTTTTAAGAGAGAAGCGGGTTTCTTGCACATGAAGAATTCCTTAATGCCACGATGTATCTATTTAGTTGCCGATCCAAAGAGGCCCTTTGCTCTTATCTAATTTGAAATCAACTGAATTCACTCCACCATGCGAAAGGAAAACATATGGATCTTAAGAGAACATGTTACACAAGATGGCAAAACTGTTCATTTTTTTGTTTTAGAAGTGTGCCAACCGGCCAGAGAACGGCAGTTACCACGGAAGGAATTTTGCTGGTGCCCACCATTACAATGGGACGAACCAAAGGTCAGTGTGCCAGGAATATTCCTGTAACATTCTCGCTTAATGCTCACAGCAACCCTGTAGGGTAGGTAGCTCATATTCCCATTTTATAGACAGGCAAATTAAAGACCCAAACATGGAGAGTAACCCATCCAAAGTCACAATGCTATTAACTGGTGGAGCTGGTACTTGAACCTGGTCTCTTAATTCCAAGGCTATGTTCTGGTGTATCACAATAAATTCTGCATACTGCACATCTCCTAACACTCAAGGTATAGCTGGGTCAGCAATTTTTCCCCTTTCCCCTCCACCCAACATACACGCACACTCCTGGCTCATTTTAAACAAGCTATCCATTTTCAAAGTACTGATCAATCTGCATTTAATGCAAAAGCAACAGTGAAGCCCAAGCAGTATATCCCCACCCACTAAAAAAAAAATTTAGGTAAGTTTTTTTTTTTCTTTAATGTGCTTGGCATAGAAACTGAAGAGTAGGGGGAAGCACAAGAATCATTCGCTATGAAAACAAAGTTCACCAATTCCATGTACTTTTTGACAATAACCCATGAGATTTATAAGACCCTGTCTTTAAAACTTAAAAGGATCAGACAGAAACTGAATAAGTATCACTTTTTCTTGATTTAATATTTTCTGCACTCTACTAAAACCCCAAATTTTATCTTGGCATACAGACAGTAATTTACATTCTCTTCTATCCTGAATTCCTGGATTTATAATAACTAAAAATAGATATTATGCTTATCACTCAAAGTTGATCTTTTTATCAAACACGCCCATGACCCATCTAACAAGGGAAGGACACTGTGGATCACACCTTTAGCAATTAGCAAAATTCCTAAAATCAAGTAGATTTGGAATCTTCAACCCCTGGTCCAAAAGTCCAAGATTGAGACTACTGGCAACATATGATATTTATTATTATTATTGATACTTTTTACTTATTTTCTTGGATGTCAGAGGGAAATTGTAATTTCAACATTAGTGCTAATCCTACAAAAATTACAGTCCATCATGTGTAAATAGTCTAGGAGATTGTTCCACGTGTAAAAGATCAAAACTACAACTATTATCATGGTGCTGCTCACAGCGTAAACCTGCCATAGAAGGTTAGAAGACTTAGGACCCAGCTATTACCAACATTAACATCCTCATGGCAAAAGTACCAAGGCAAGAGGTGGACAGTAGGAACCCTCATTTCTCACAGGCCCTTAGACATTCTGCTTATGGCCAGTAATCTCTTTATTCCAGAGAAGCACGCTCTGATAATCCCATACATGAAGGACGAAAATGTAGTCAACAGAACCAAAAAGGCATATCCTACATCTCAAACTGGCAAGAGAATGAGAACTGAACCTGAGAGGCCAAATGGTAAAAAGAATAACAAAAGGCTCAGAAATTGCATTGTTGCCCATTCTGAATGGCACTGCAACTTCAAACATTGCACATAATTCCGTTTTGGGGTTCTAAACATGGGTGAACAAACCAGTTTGCCTTCATTTTTGTGGCATGTGGTGTCTCAGGAAATCTACAAAAGACTGCCCCAAGAGGTAGGATTATAAATACAAGAAAAAAGATTGTTTATTGCTGTAGTTTTAATTTAAAAAAAAAAAAAAAAGAGTGCAGGCGAATTTTAGCCTAAGCAATGCTGTATTAGTTTTCTTTTTAACCGGTCAATCCTTTGCTACTGTCCATAACTGGTAACAGACAGCTAATTCATTGAGAGTGCAATTAGTTTTTCATCATTCAGACACTGATTAAACTAATAAGAACATATAAAATTGAAAGTTATCTAAGTATCAAACTAGCAGTATTTTAGCTGTTATATTCTTAGCTTATAAACTGTGTTATTTTTTATACCACACACACAATTATCTTATTCACTAGAATAAATCTCTTGCCTCTGAAACTATTCAAATATTCTCACATTAAAAATAAAAATGGTATGTACTTTTAATATATAAGCATCTAAAATAACTACACATTGACTAGATTATTAAAACTTTCATCAAAATATTTTTAAACTTCAGGATCATGGCCACAGAAGCAGGAAATAGCAAGCAGCTACAATAAATGCTCCAGAACACTGAGACTTTTCTAGTCTCTTACCCAGAATCCCTCAGAATACTTTAATACACGCACCAAGTTTTAACCTTTTAAACAAAGTTACCTTCTCCTATTTTTCAAAGAACAGGTTAGAACAGAAAGAAAAATACTAAAGAATTTTGAAAAAAGAAAGTATAGATTACAAACTGCAGTTTTGCCTTGCCTACAGTATGTCTGGGGGGTTGGGGAGGTGTTAACGACTTACTATGTCTTTTTTTTTTTGAGACAAAGTCTCACTCTGTCACCCAGGATGGAGTGCAGTGGCACAATCTCAGCTCACGGCAACCTCCGCCTCCCGAGTTCAAGCGATTCTTGTGCCTCAGCCTCCAGAGTAGCTAGGATTACAGGTGCCAGCCACCACCACGCCCAGCTAATTTTTGTATTTTTAGTAGAGACGGGGTTTCACCATGATGTTCTCATACTCCTGACCTCAGGTGATCCACCCACCTCTGCCTCCCAAAGTGCTGGGATTACAGGTGTGAGCCACCACGCCTGACCACTACGTACGAAGTCTTTAAGGAACAATCGAATAAAGTACTCTCAGTAAAAGTTCCAAGTAGAAAAAGTCACATTACGTTTGGCTACAAACTCAAGCAGCTTTAAAAATTTTATATAGACACACATATTCTAAGAATCTATTGTGTGATAAAGACAATGAGGAAATCAACGCGTGCCCCTTCTTAGGAAAATTCAAGAGCACACACGGCTAGGTTAGGGTGACTGTTTTCACCTTCTGGTCTCCTTTAATGGTTCTCCTCTGGAATGAGTCAAGCAGCTAGAATAGGAAAGCTTTATCAGCAAACAAAACCTCTGAAGAAGTTACTGCTTCAAAGAGTTCATGTGCATTTCTCTTAAATGAAAAAGTAAAAATATATATATATATATTCTACCCCCTCTGCAAATAAACATTTTGGCAAAACAAATAAACAAAATGTCACCACCCAAAACTGAAAAACAAGCAGGATATAACTCAATTATATCCACAAACAAATCAGAATTGCACTTACAGTTTCTGTAATTAATCTTTAGAGTACACATTAATTAAAGCATGTTCATTATCTGTAACATTCAACTTAAGAAAACTTTAACGTGTGTATTTTCATTGGTGGAACAGTCAGACTGTTAAGCCAGTCTCAACACAAGACCAGTGCTGCAGAGCTGGAAGCTAAAGCTTCTCATCAATAAGACAAAATGAAAGAGCTCTATAATCCTAGACTCTGCACTGCAGAGGGAGTTGGGCAAAAGCAATGTCTCAATGTGCTCTTTTGGTTTCAAAACTAATGCCAAAATAACATAAAACCTAAGAGAAAGAAAATATTCATTAGAAACTTAAACCAACAAATACGTCATTTAAAAAAACACTTGATAGACAACAGCTGGAAAGGGGTGAAAATGCAATCTGTGTTTTTAAAAACTGTTTATTTGGGGTGCTCAAAAGAATACAACATACCTATGCAATCCATAAATCTCCAAAGCAGAAACAGCCGAAGGTGTCGCCATGACTGGGCTTTCCTACACCAAACACTTCACTTAACCATAGTCTTGGTATTTAGGATTGAAGTGGGCACTTCTTACAGTGGGCAGTGAAAATACACCTTGGCCAGTGAGTAAAGCAAATAAAACATGGCAACTTATACAGTATAACTGTCCTACTTAGAAACATTATGCATAAAAACTGGATTTAGACAGACAGAGCCTTTTATGTATGACCTTGTGGGAACTTGGCCGAAGTATGTAAGCCCCACGGAGCATCGGTTTCCTCTTCTACAAATGAGGATACAGATCTCAACTTTGCAGGGTTATTGGGAGGATTGGCTATGGTATACACAGGGCAACCAGCACAATGCTAGAAACAAGTGTAACTGCTGTCATTGTCACCATCAATAGAAATGAGTGATTCACAGCATAATGACATGATGTGCAAATAAGTGTCAAGTCATGACATATGTCCATATCAAAATACATTGTAATAAATGAATTCAGCCAAGAACTCTTGTATGAAAACTGGTTTAACTGAGTGGCAAAAAGAAAAACAGCTACTTTCAGTATTTCTCTTTTTCACTTAGAGAAACAATAGCATTTTCAAGTAACTTTTGCTTCTCCAGGTCATTCAGCTCCTCTAAACTATTTCAACCAAATTATGAACACTAATAAAACACTCTGAGCCAGACGGATGGCCAAAATAAAACTTTAGGCCTGTACTTGGCAGCATGTGAAATACAAACCAGCCATCTGAATGCCAACAAAGTCCCACGCCAGTCTACCTGAAACTTCCACTTCAGTTCTCCATACAACCTTTCACTAAAAGAAATGCCTATTTTTAACCTCGACAATGGTGTTCTTGGGATATTTATCCAATTTCTCAATTCTTTTTTGAGAAGGAGTCTCTCTCTGTCGCCCAGGCTGCAGTGCAGTGGAGCGATCTCAGCTCACTGCAAGCTCCGCCTCCCGGGTTCATGCCATTCTCCTGCCTCAGCCTCCCAAGTAGCTGGGACTACAGGGGCCCGCCACCACGCTTGGCTCATTTTTTTGTATTTTCTTTTTTAAGTAGAGATGGGGTTTCACCATGTTAGCCAGGATGGTCTTGATCTCCTGACCTTGTGATCCACCCGCCTCGGCCTCCCAAAGTGCTGGGATTACAGGCATGCGCCACCGCGCCCGGCCTCCAATTCCTCAATTCTTTAGAGGCAACTTTAAATACAAAGCTACACCGTGTGCATGCCTGTAATACCAACTATTAGGGAGGCTAAGGTAGGAAGACAGCTTGAGCTCAGGGGTTCGAGTTCAACCTGAGCAACACAGAAAAACTCTGTCTCTACAAAATAAATAAATAAACTTTAAAAGTTATTTTATTTAAAAATAAAGTAACTACACCCTCCTCTCTATAATGCTCCCACGAACATTAAGTTTGAATATCGTAACAGCTATCTGTAAACTGGAACATGAAATTGCCCAAGGGAAAAAAAAAACACTGCAAGAGTTTAAACAAAAATAAAAATTCATCATTTAGAAAAATAACCTACTGTTCATATTTAAGGAAAACACAGGAAACTGGGTTTTCTACTTTCAAATTATAAGTGGATTTGTTAAAATCAACTAAAGTATTTTGAACTAACTATAAGGGTCTTGTTACCTCTTTTATATTGTTTAGAAAATTTAATCATAATCAAACCTTTTTTCTGTATTAGGCAAGTCTCACTTTCCAATTTACATATGGACAAGAGAACCAAAATAACCTAAAAATAGGGTACAGCGTGGTTCCCAATACACTCAATTATGATATTTAAAACTTTTTAATCATGGCATGTTAGGATTTTTACAAATTCACCAAGTAAAATACAGTTGAAAAATTTGCAAAATGCTTTGAAAAATTTAAGTTAATCCACATAATTTCCCTGTAAACAAGGATAGACATAAGAATCAAAGGCACAAAACGAAAATGCTGACCAACATTTTCATCTAAATTTGGAGCAATTTAGTAGCAGCAGCAGAACTGCAAATTTTTAACAATTCCCTAACTCCTACGGTTGAAAAAGTACGAATTAAAACCATACTGAGGGGCGGGCGCGGTGGCTCAAGCCTGTAATCCCAGCACTTTGGGAGGCCGAGACGGGCGGATCACGAGGTCAGGAGATCGAGACCATCCTGGCTAACACGGTGAAACCCCGTCTCTACTAAAAATACAAAAACTAGCCGGGCGAGGTGGCGGGCGCCTGTGGTCCCAGCTACTCGGGAGGCTGAGGCAGGAGAATGGCGTGAACCCGGGAGGCAGAGCTTGCAGTGAGCTGAGATCCGGCCACTGCACTCCAGACCGGGCGACAGAGCAAGACTCCGTCTCAAAAAAAAAAAAAAAAAAAAAAAAAACCATACTGAGCTCTTCAAAACAGACCACCACTACAACAGCAGCAGAGAGTTCATCCTGGCAGGCAACCACTAGAGATGGAATGTTCAATGCTCAGCAAAAGGCACCCTCAGCTAGGAGGCAGCCAGAAAGCTACAGCAGAGACAGGCCCCTCTAAGACTGACCAACCCGGAAACAGCTCATTTGTGTCTAATGCCACAAGCTTGCCAGCATAAAGCCGGACACAGGAACACACTGCCATGTCCAAGCACTCCACGTCCTGCTCCAGCACCTGCAAACAGGAACCACAGGCCGGTGCCCTGTAAGTTAGCGGGCACACGACCTGCCCACCAGGCACCCAGTAGGCATAGGGCCCATCTAGCATCATCCTCAGACACCAGAGTCAGGCCTCTGTCATTCAGCCTGGAGCCTGAAACACAGCTGCTGGCTGCTACAAAAGGTTAGGAGATCAAACTCCACGGAAGCCCGTCCACTCTCTGCGTTTATTAAATGTATTCTCTAATTTCAACTTTAAATGGAACCAATGTTGTCACTTCTGTAGTTGTCAACCGCATGTAGAAGTGGACAAAAAGCTCCATATCACATAGAAGAAAAGGCATGGGAAACCTGGTTCCAATTCCTACTGTGACACTCATTGGTAGGGCGATCTTGGACTACTTAATCCAATTTTGCAAAGTGTCCATTTCCTTCTCTCCCACATCAACCAGAACACCCACTAAGTCTGACCTGCGCGTGGCTGTCATGAAACAGACTGGAGACTCCACAGTAGAGGAGGATGGTGCCTGCTGTAGTCATCTCTCTCATCTCCCCCACCAACCAACCCAGCCACTCGGCGCAGTGCCTGGCAGAAAAAGGGCCAATATGTGTCCATTTGCAGAACGGAGTTTCCTAATCCAAAAATACTCATGTAGGCGTCTACGTGAGTAGAACTGCTAAAAGAACTGGGTCCCTCTTCCCGGAGCCCTCAGCCCCTAGAACTAACTTCCTGTGTCATTTATGTCACAACCTCAGAATGGTCACCCCGACCTCCCACCTACAGTCAGGCCATACCTCCCCCACCCACCCTACAAAACACTATTGACAAGGTTTCCCTCCTTCATCTGTTGGCCTGTACTCCCCTCTCCAGAATGTGACTCCGTGTGAACAGGGACCCTTGTCATTTTAGTTCTTTGCTGAAACTCCAGCACCCAGAATAGTGCCTGACACAGACACAAGGAATACTTGGTCAATAACAGAGAGGAAGACCGTCCAGACAGTTACAACTTCTCAGGCCCCAAGGTTCCTCCTGACGTCCTCCTCCTTCCTCTCTCTGTTCTGAAATGTCCCTATCCTGCCACCCTTTCTACAGAAAGGCTCCCTGGCCAGCCCAGCTCAGCATCCCTTTTTCCTTCTCTTAGGGAGGGCCAATAGTCCTTACTGCCTATACAATCCATGTTGCACTTTTTTACAGACTACCTTAGACTGAGGTATCTTTGCATGTGGCTCTCTTACCTCCCTATATTTTAAGTCTCTAAAGGCTTGTTATTTAGCACCTTTATAGAAGAATTTCAAATATATACAATTTCAAAAAACTTGAGTGTTCTTCACAGTACCAAGATTTTTAATTTAAATTCTGATCGTAGAGACAGATAAAATATTACTTTGCTAAGCTGATTATAATTTAACTGTTCTGTGGCGACTAAAAGTCGCTGAGATAAATACTTATAAACCAGTTGATATTCTCGGGCACTACTTACGGTTTTTAGGAAGGACTATCTGAACCTACTAACTGACCTTAAGGAACTTGTTCTTTATAATTCATTACTGATTTTGTTATAAACCTTCTGTCTTCTTCTCTGTCCAGCTTTCAGGTAGAAAACTTCTTGCTGCTATAAATATAAACTCTTCTCTCTCAATCTGCTGTGAACAGCAAGGTCAATAGGTTAGAACTTAGGCCTAAAATAAGGGTGAATCAGCACAGAATAGGGCTGTGACGTAGGAAGGAAGAGGGAAAGAAGAGACCCAGTGCTTATTTTGAGCTTACACGGGTGCTCCATAAATCCCCATTGATTAAATGAGTCACCAACTCAGTCGTTCCTCCGCAAGAAGCACAGAAGTAAACGCCAGCCATGTGGTGAGAGTTGGTACTTACAGTTCCCAAGAGCCCACAGCTTCACAAAGCACGTTTCTATTATCTCACTTGCTCTTGACAACTTTGTGAGGTTAGGTGGCACAAGCATCATCGAGATGATGATATTCCTTTTTCAGGCTAGGGAAACTTCATCACAGAAAGGTGACATGAGTTGTCCAAAGTCGCACACCTGGTAAATGCCCAGGCATCCCATCTTTTTCATTCCTTCCACTAAGCCCATTTGTAGAAAGCCACTGTTGTTTCTCCAGGTAAAAGAACTTCAGGTAAGGCTCTTATGTAACTGATAGAGCAAACACTCTGCTATTATAATCTGCACTCTGGAAGAGCATTTGCCAACAGTCATTGCTTACTGCTAACAAGCAAATTCAATTTCTCATTTGTCACCAAAACAAACAGGGGACAGAGATCAAGAAGATGAGAAATACTTCTAAATTTGGCTGTTTCTATGCTATTTTATAATTGTAATTTTTCTGTGGTTCACATTAAAATAGCCTGAAACACCAGACACTAAAAACCCTCCTTGCTCTCTACCTGAAAGCTTAACCTATTCCATCTAAGGAACTTATTTTTCATTGCATAGAGGCTGCTCAGATGTGTAAAAAGTGAAGAAGCTCAATTACAAAACTGGGAATCCAAATTAAACTCCAGTTTAAAATGCCTGATGTACATCCATCTTTGGCCCATGGCAAAATTGCATGCTCCATGGTCACAGCCAATATGAACTGTGTTCTCACCGCACTGCATTTTTTTCCTTCCTAAAACATTTGTGTGAGTCCTTGTCAATCAATGAATATTTATTGAGGGCCTACTACATGCCAACCATCTAGGCGCTGATCAGCTATTTACTGATTTAATGTTTGTTTTCTCCACTAGATTACGGGCGCCATGAGAAGAGTTACCACTGCTTTTTTGCTCATCACTGTGTGCTACAACCCAGCAGAGAGCCTAATACACAGCAGGGGCTCAATAAACATTAGATGAGTGAATGAATATGGGGAGGGGAGGGGAGGAGAAAGGAGACGTGAGGGGAGAGAGGAGAGGCCACTACTTTGTATGTAAAGAAATCAGGGCTTTGCTCTGCCCAAACACGCCTTATGATCCACCAGCGATCTGATGAACTCTGAAAGGCACCACATGCAATGCACAGCTGTAAGTATAGCAGCTGTCATGCAAAGGAGCTGAGGTCCAGAACTATGAAGAATTCAGCCCTTTGTTTTTCTCTCTGTCTCATAATGAAAATGAAGTCACGCCCACTGTCAATCTACTTGTCGGCTCTATGTATTCAACATGCGGCTTTCAGCAATACTAAGTTAACATTGCTTCTGAATGACATTTATGTTGATTCGCTCTCTGACATCACTGCCTGAAAAGATACTATTTAAATGTTTGAGGTCACACATAAGACCTAAATAGAACTGAGTTAATAGTAAAAAAAAAAAAAAAAAAAAAAAAAGACTCCATTTCAGGTCTTTGAAAGCTATAAATCGGTTTTAACTGAGTATTTAATTTAAAAGTAAAAAAGGTTTGACTCATTAAACTCTCCAAAGCTTAAGTCTTAGAGAGCAAACAGATCTCTTTACCAGCAAGCTGTTCAACACAGACTGTAAGTTCCAAGAGAGGGCTTTGCATAAGCATAAGTCTTTTAATTAATTAAAACCTAGGATTCTGGGTTATAGGCTGCCCAGAGTAGTACAAAATAATAGGATAGTAAGAAATATGAACTATTTAAGTCAATACGAAACACCAACAGTTTACGCAGGTATAAAAATGCAGATATTAAGCTCATATATCACTAATAAAACAGAAAGTATATGTTCAAGTTTTTCCCCAAATCCCACTGAGAAAAATAAACAGATAAACAAAAAAGCAAAAGAGTAATGACATATGTTCTAAACATGCACAACAAAGTATGCCAAACAGAGAAAAGCGTTAAAGTAAGGTTGCTATTAAACTACAAATCTATTTAAGTACAGGAGTTAGTTATGATTAGTGGCACAGTAAAGAGGGTCCTGTCCTCCCCATCTCCAGCCCCCTACAAATAACAACTTACCTGGAAGGCTGGTAACATTAGTTGTAAACAAAAGGAATACTAAATAAAGGAACAAGTTGAATTACATAAAAAGTTTTCACTGCAAACAAGCACTAAGCCTAATATCAACAAAATCCCAGAACTCAGTTAAAACTTAAAAAAAAAAAAAAAAAACTGGGAATTTTCTAGACTCTGATCATCTGATTCAGGATCAAAAGCATTGAACGCTCTAAAGCAGTGACTCAATCACATTCAATAAATAGACAATGCATATTCAGTAAAAGGCCTACTAACTGTCTCACGGGGAAATTAATTGTATTTCCATTTTGTGGTGATAT